>NW_010558227.1:0-21505 GCF_000687285.1 Phaethon lepturus | reverse complement strand
GGAAAGAGAGACCTCGCTCATACTATTCCCCAAAACTTTAGCAACCTCAATCTGGAGCTTCCTGACATTACTGTCAAGATTTATTTATTTTTTTTTTAAGCCTGTCATCCTTTTGGCTTGCATAACATCCTTCAAAAGTCCTGCAGTTTAGTTATTTGTCACATGAAGAGAGAAAGTTGAGTAATCATCCCATAATCACCTTTTCTGTACTATTGATGATTTTATGTACTCTATCCCGTTTTAATTACAACCGCCTCAGGTCACTCTGTCTGAATGCTTTTCAGTCCCCTATTCTTCTGCAGATTCAAGTGTTCTATGTCCTCGAAATACAGTGCCCCAAACCAGAATGCTGTCACACAGGATTAAGTCTTACCAGTTTGCCGGCTGTTCCCCCTCTCTGATTTTTTGACTCATTATTTGTGTGCCAAAGTTAAACCTTGCAGTTTTCTGTAGTGAATGGCAGCTTTTAAACATTTTCAGACTTCATCTTAAAATTGGCAAAAATCAAACGATTTTTGGACCACATGGACTTGCATTCTTTCTTTCAATATACCTGCAGCCATGAAAATCTAATGACCATAAGGTATGATCTGTCTCCTAAAAAACTGACTACAGTATTGACTGATATCAAATCCAAGAACTCCAATAAACTTCTCTTAATATATTCTTCTGTTTTGACAATAGATCTCTGATAAGTATTCTCCATATGTTTTTCAAGAAAGTCTTGTATCCACCTTGGCATATTTCAAATTATATTTAGAGTATGGATCCCCAGGCTGCTTATGACAATGTCAGGTGAAAAGATTTACTATAATAGTTATAATTACTTCCTAAAAGGTGAAAACTGCTGCTGACATAACTGCTGTTTCAGACACTCTCCTTCGTCTACAGCACTTATTACTGTACTGTAGAAGGAAACTGGATCAATTGACCTAAATCCATAACTGCTATTCATCTCCTTGTTTTCTTGTTAGTGAGATGAATAGCATATTTTTCTATTCTTTTTTTTTTTTAAGTAACCAACCAACTCCCAAGAATTCCTCCCCTCCCCTTCTCATGTTAAGGATCAACAGCAAATTCCCCCTTTACCAATTCTCTGGTACTTCATCTATTCCCCAAACCTTAACTGCTTTACAGATCATTGTCACCGCTTCAGTACTTAGAATGAAGTTTCTTGCCCACAGATGTTTAAAAGCCTCTAAATTACAACTAGAAAGTGTTAATGTATTGTGTGATGAGGGTTTGTGTGTTTCTCCGAGGCTGGCTGTGTATAATGGCCCAATGATGTGCTGGAATTCTTTTTGCCCCCGGACTTAAGATTGATAAGGAAAAAGGGGAAAAATGCTTCAGCCACATCAGCATCTTGATCTGCTCTTTTGCCCTTCTTCTGAATATTAGCTAGATACTTTATTGGCCTTTCTGTGAGCACTAATCTACTTGTTACTCTGCATGTCCCTTGGTGACTGCGTCTCTTTTTATGTTTTAGCTTTTCTCTTTGGATATTGAGCAAATTCTTATGCTTTCTCTTGTCACTTCTCCAGAATGACTGTACATGTATACATGCAATTGATTCAAAAAAGTTAAAGAAATTTAAATTCAATAACATCAAAGTGTTATTAAGCAGACATCTTTATTGCTGCATATGTGTGTGTGTGTGTGTGTATATATATAAAAAACAATACTGGCGTATTTATTAACAAATTTCTTTGTGCCCAGATCCACAGAGTATGATCATGCAGCTGGTCAGAAACTGCTTTGCAAAATTATTTAGAAAAATCACAATAAAAAAAAGTTTTGGATATTTTGTCTAAAATAGAATTTCTTTTATTCGGGGGGGGGAGTGGAGGAAATAATTTTTATTCTGCCTCGGGGTAGAGGAAATAATTTTCAGACCTTACTGTTTAAATTCATTTTTATTCTATTCCCACCTTTCTGCTACAGAATGAAATATAATTTAGCCATTTAATATTATATTTGAAGCTGAAACAAAATATTTTGACATAAGAGCAATTAAGTTTTTTAGGATTTGTTTTTTTTTTTTTAAAGTCACAATTACTACATTGGTAGTAAATGTACTTTTGGAGGCCAGAAATATCCCCCATTCCTTCTTTCCTTCCACAGCACCAAATAGCATTAAAAAAAAAAAATTTAGAGAAAATTAAAATTAACTTTCATAAAAAATATTTTTTCTAGATGAAGAATGAACTCTTGGACTTAAGTTTAGAGTAGTATTCGTGTCCCCAGAAAATTAAGTACAGCATCATCAGAAAGGACTAGGGAACAGTGTTATGCCATTATGTAATTCCAGAGCTTACTCTTATCTAAACATCTACATGGGTATGTAATCGCTTGCATATCATTTCTTGGCTCTGCGTGATAACCTTTTAATCCACCAATGTTGACACTATTTTCAGTACTCTTCCCATTCTTTCAAATATATTAATATCAAAGAGTATTTGCGAAGCTTGTTTTCCTAATTTTGTATTCCATCATTGGATTTTCATATGATTAATAATCTGTAAGATCTAAATTAAGCTTTTCTCATGATTGGGACAGTAATAACTTATTTTTTCACAGGCATACTTCCTGATTTCTAATAAAGTGATTACCTAATCATATGACCTTTCTCGCAGTGAAGGCCATGGGAATGGCTGCTGTCTGCTCCATGGTTGCCTAGTTACATAGAGCCTCTACTAGCCGAGTTACATAAACACCTCTGCTAAATTTGGTTGAAATAGGTAGAATCTATAAGTTATTATTGCAAAGGAAGCATACAGGTATTCCTCGTTCCTTCAGGAAATCAAACCAAAACACCCACATGAATTCACTGCAGTACATAGCGAAGATCTATCTTCAATTCTGGGCAACTGGTTCAACATAAGATGGAAACATTTTATGCTTATTTCATAAAAATACCCATCAGTACATTCTGTGTGCTAAGGGCAAGTTTTACTATGGAATTATTTTATTTATTATTTAATAACTTTTCTCCTTTACTTAAATATATATTCTTTTTTATCAATAAGCAAGCAGTTCCTGCATAACCTCCTTTTTCCCCAAATTCCCTTTCTTGTCCTGATAAGATAGGAACACCAAAACCACTAAAAATAATTTTGTTCCCATGCCTCCAGCATTTTCAGAAGCTTTACATCTCAAGTTGGACTGACGCAATGACAAAATTCAATGCAATTCTAAAATACATTGCAAATACGTATCTTCTACCCAACAGCTTTCTAACTTTTACAGAAAGATGTTTATGAGGAGAATAATTAAAACATGCCATTCACTTTTTGTGTCTCCTCACATCCACAAAAAAAAACCAAAGCCAAAAAGGAGTCCTTGTTCTTTTAAACATTCCCCCACTCTTCTATTAATTTTCTGCAGTGCAAACTAATAGATGAAGAGGTATTGTGTGTTGTGTGTGTCTGGTAACTGAAGTGGAGCAGATTATTATAGATAAGGCTTCAAAATATACATCAGATGGCACAGCTTTGCTTGCACAGCAAGAAAACCACAGGCCTGTCTTACACAGCAGGGCTTTATTCTACCCATATTGTCACAACATTAAATTCTTGTCTTTGCAATATTAATAGATATTTCCTATTTGCATAAGCAGTGTATAAAAATAGTAAGAATAAACTGAACATTTTCTCTAAAAACAGAAAATTCTTCTCTTCCTACAAGCCATCTTTCTAGGTCATCTCCCCATTTATTGCTCATTAAGAATTAAAATTTATGCCATATATACAGCTATATTGCAATGACACATATGAAAATCATTGGGAAAATACACGATTAATTACTGCCTAGCATGCATCAAAGTGGCAGGTAAGTTCCAAATGAACAATGGAAAAATAGTTTAAGACATGCATTGTAGCACCCCTTGAACTGAACCCCAGAAGAAACACTTTGTAGAAGCTCAAACTCTCAAATGATTTGGATCCATCTAAGTGGAGAGCATAGGAATGAGGGAAGATGCCTTCTGGAGGTGTAACACTTCCACCTCACGTCACCAGAGAAGAAAGTTTCACAAGCTGTGAAAATGATTCTTACTTTGCTTGTGAATGAGTCATTAGTGAATTATCCCCGTGTGAGACCCGATGGAAATTCTGCATGCTGTTAGCACACTCACCATCTCTCTGTCCAAATCCTTTCCTCACTCCCCTCTCCAATCTAGGTTCTTTACTAATGCAAAGGGGCAAGTGTCAGGGACTGTATTATAGATCTTGAGTGATCCCCACTATTTATTTTTTTATTTTTCTTGAGAGAGTATATAGGGTTTTTTACTATTATTCATTTTTTTAATTCTCACGCTCCCACCATTGGCAGAAGTAAGCCAACAAGCTCAGAAATTACAGAGAAGGAGAAGGAAGCTGGGCTCACAGACACACACACATCATACAAAAGCAGTACCACTAATCTAACATGAAATGCAAGCCAGCATCTCTGGAATATGTCAGAACATTAAGTTATTGTCTAAAAATCCTTTTCGGATTAGAAAAGTTAGAACTGCATTAGAAAGTAATATACCTGCATTCACTTAGCAATATATCAATGGGGATTTCTACCCCCACCCCCCCGACTAATCTAGTCAAATTTAATTGGATTTAGATTGATTTAAAAAGCAGATTTGACTTAGTTGTCTAGTGATCTTCTATTTTAAAATGTTTTGATCTGGAAACCATACATTAATATTTGCTTATCATCATATCATTAAAGGGCCTGATTTTGCTAGATTTCAGCGGAATAACATGACAAGTAAGAAAGCACTTTTAACTTAGGTCCCCATTGGTTTTAGATAATATTTGTTCTATCCTATGAAGACTAGTACTTTTACATTTTAATCCATCCAATTAATAGGACAGTTTCCATCCTGCATCTCTTTTGTCAGTGAGTAATTCACCTAACTCAATTACTTCAACTGGAATATGGCTAACTCTTACTCCCCTCCCAAAATTCCAGAAAACCATTTTGATGGAGATACTTACAAAGTGCATTCATAAATGAAGCCTTTCAGCCCCTATTCTACGCTTTACGTATTAAATTCCAGCATCTTGAAGTAAAGTTCTGGAATCTAAACTGGTCTTTCTTTAGGTTACCATTTGGATGCCTCTCACTGGAAAGAACTGTAGTAGCTGTAACAGTGTCTGGAGAAGATCTAAGGATTTCAGATCGTCTTAAATAGATATTTATTATACAGTTGTTTCTGATTTTTGGTCCTTAAGTCTTTCAGATTTAAATTTCTATAGTTCAACACCTACCATGAGATTAACAGGATCATTCTAAACATCTTTCACCCTTATTCCTGAAGTGAAGGATATACAGAAAGAAAGCTTTGATTTTTCTGGCGGTATATAAAACTGAGAAGGTTACAATACATCAGTTGACTGTACAGGATGGTGAAAAATTGAGTTTCTCTCAGACTAAGGTTTATTATTACAAATTATTTGAATAGGACATGTGTGCCAACAGCTTGATAAATGCTATTTCCTTCTCTGCCCACTCCCCCCAGAATTCTGGATGTCACTATTGACTAATTCATTTAAGAAACAGACTAAAAAAGTCTCAAACTTGCTGAATATTTTCCATTTCAGCTATTTTCAAAGAGGGATGAAAAGGGAGTATTTTCAGTTTGTAGTAAGTTTTTCTTTTGAAATAACTCTAAGAAATTGAGATCAATATTGAATGCTTTTTGAAACTTCATAAGGAAGATTAATCTGAAATACTTTTTTCAATTTGCTGACTTGCAAAGGGGTGAAACATGGAATTTTTTCCCTCTGAGAAAGGCATTAAACAAACAAGCATGGGATGGGAGAATTGTTTCCTGTCACTTACTGGTTTAGAAAGCTACTGAGCCAAGGGTAATCCTGTTTCAGAGTTGGTGCTTTCGTATTTTAGTTCGATTGGACTCAATGCTACTCTTACATAAATTTGGGGAAGTAATTTAATCCCTGACTCATTTCCCATGTGTAAGATGAAAAAAAAATTGTTTGTAAGACTTACTTTTTCAACTTTTTCAATATTATTTTTGGCACAAGAAGCTTTCTCATTATGCCTTGAACAATCCAACTTTGGCTATTACACAGTAGTCTAGTACATGCATGAACAAATAAATTTCTTTAGAAATTTATTTCAACATACATCATCTTGATAGTTTGCAGATTTAATCAGGTTCTTAAAAATATTTCTATATCTTAAAATGTCATTATATATGGCAGTGTTTACACAGTTGTTTTGGACTCCAATTAATTGAGTTTGGATAAGTTTGTAATCTTTGGAATGTCTCTATCCTTGCACTTAATTCTGCAAATCTGCATCTGCTGAATCCTTGGTGAGTGCTGTAACAACTGCAAAATGAGTTGTTCTAGTATGAATCTGGAATGAGAGGTCACCTAGGGAGGCTTCCATTGACACTGGCACATCTCTTCAGAAAGTTCCAGTTATCCAGTACCACATGCTATTTAACAACATGAGTTATTGTCAGAAAAATGCCACACAGCTTTAGGGAATGTTCCTTAGAAGCCAACAATTTTTTTGACCCATAGTTAACTGAGTCTGTCTATTTGCTGTAATTAAAAGAATGTCAGCATCCTTGCCCGTGTTTAACGGATTTGACTCTCCCTTAAATATTGGGGTTATCATCCTTCTGACATTTTACTATGGGAGTAAACCCAGCCATTAGACATAGATTAACAGAACTTAACAGAACAGTCAGGGTCAGGATGCTTCCTTCTGCCCTGGCTTACTTCTTTTCTCAGCAGTCTGGGGACACTATACATGGAGTTTCTCATGTGTAACATGCTTTTACCTGGAGCTTTGAGCTAAGACAGCTGTCACTTGTGTTTTTTTCTTGACCTCTCCTTCTGTTAATGACACCATTTAAAATCAGTTAATGAAAGCTAGAGAAAGCCTGCCACTTGACATATTTAGCACTGAAGAAGAAAAGCAAATGTTGTAGAAATGGCTAAAAGAATTGACTTGCTGTTTGGTTGTCTGCTGCTTGCCAATCTGAAAACCCTTTCCTGTTTTAATCCTACTTTTCGAAAATTTCTCTTATGAAAGGGTATAAATTCAACAGTAAGTCATTGTTCTTTCTAGCTGAAAAGCTCATTCCCTTGAATTTTTGTGTTCTAGGTTCACTTAGGAGAAGCAAGATGGCACCTGTGGCACTAGCCATACTCAGGTGAATCAATGCTATTAACACAATAAATTCTAAAGGGGTAGGGTTAGCTGGACTCCTGCCAGACAAAGTTAGTAAGTGCCTGAACTAAAAAGCTAAGGCCTTTGGATTAGCCTTGCTCACTGTGGTTGGAAACTCCAACCCACAACTATTCAGATCATATTTTTCTAGTCAGAACGGAGAGGCAGACTGTTCAGATGTCTAGTTGGTTGATGAATGATTTTCCAAGGCTGTGAACATTTTCTTAGTCTGCAGAGGGATAAATTTAAAGTCTTCTAAGGTTGAAATAAATGCCTATTTCAGAAGGGCACTTAAAGCATTTACCACAGTGTAGGGGACATTAATGCTCATTCTCAGCCTCATTTACTGCAGAGGCTTGAACCAGTCTCCCCTATCCCAGGTGAGTGCTGTAACCACTGGGACACCAGCAAATCTTTCATGGGATGTATAGAATACCCGTAATAGCAGAGATGGGGAGTCTTTAAGAGTGAAATTTCTTGTCAAAACAAGAAGGCAGGCATTAAATTTAGCTGTTTATCTGAAGCTGTCTGAAAGAACATTTACACTTGATCCATTTATGGCCTATATTTCAGAGCACTGAACAGCTTACTGATAGGGACACTCATTGGATTTTCAAAATTGAATATATAGTCCCTGGTCCAAATCAGCTTCAGAAGGGCTTCAGCCTAACTCTCCTTAGCTTAAGCAAGTATCTGCATTTCAAACCAGCTTTTTATTCCACTACTTAATACCCCTCTTTTCCTTCATCTGAATAATCTTGCAGTTTGCTCCACTTCTATGCCCGCCCCAATTTTTTGAAAAAAACCACAATTCATTGCAAGATTTTCAACCATATGTAGATACATAAAGACACATACAGATATAATGCCTATAGCCAAGCATATGGCAGCCTCTGTTGAATAGCTGATGAGTAGAGAAGTATGCCTCTCCACTCTGAAGAGAAAGTGCTGGTGCATTTCCTTAATTTCCAAATACAAAATACGTTTCTCTGCCTCTTGCTGTGCGCTAAATCAGCTTGACAGTGTGTATAAAAAACCTTATATCTATAACACTTGAATTACACAACAGCTCTACATTTTCTTGCTCAGAATTGTGCTCACAGGAGCATTCACCAGCTAGTAAGCATTTGAACTGCTAGGAACTATATAGTAGCAAGAGTCAAGAATTTACCTGATCATACCTTTGTGCGGAGATCTGGAAAATCCCCATGAAGTAACCTTAGCCAAGAGAAACTGAAGACTCAGTGGTTCATCACTCACCTGTTGCAGTACTATGACAAAAGAAAGATCTAATTTCCTTCCATTTGCCAGAAAAAAAGATAAAAAGCTAATAGTCAATTTGCACATTTTCTCATAATAACTTCAGATGAGGGATTTACAGCATACTGGGAAAAAAGGAAATAAACATATAGGCTTCTTTAAAATAACAACAAAAAATGAAAAAAGCATTTGTGGCTCATTAAGTAACTGCCTTAAGTCTTCAGGAATCAAAATTTTTTACTGGAGAGTTGACTTCTATGAGCATCTAAAAACTAAAACTTTTTTTTCCTTTTCTTTGCCACCACCTCTTTTTAGTCCATCAATATTTTTCAAATAGCTTTGTTTTATTTCTTCCTTTCATTTTCTAGTCCACTCTCTTTTGCCTATTCTCATAGGCAGCCTCTTTCTATTACTTAGCATTATTCCCTTTGTTTGTAAATTACCCAGAGAAAAATTGTCCTCTTCATGCAGAGGAATCTAAAAGTCTGTTTGAGATTATTAGACACAAATTGCAATAACACCTAAAAACACGTAATTGAAATGTGTAGAAATGTCTCCAACAGAGCTCTCCAAAACGTGGATGAAGTATAACCCCTTGTAGTCTCAGCACTTACATGATAATCTCTTAGTATAAACAAGCTCTGAATTATTGCTGAGACAAGCTGATGGTGAAAAAAAACCCCAGCCCTCCTGAACAGTGCTAATTCTCAGTATTGCATGGTATTCCACATTCTGCATTTGTTTCATGGGAGGAACACTAATTGAAATTGATAGGAGTCTTCATACACAACATGCAGATTAATTGTGCAGCAATTCTATCATTCTGTTCAGCTCAAAGCATTTGGCAAACGCATTATATGGCAACATTGGAATGTACCCACCTCTGCAACAGAGGTGAGAGAGTAGAGGGTAAGAGTCTTAAGAAACCAAGTACTGTGAGGAAACACTCATTTTTATATAGAAAAGTGTCACTGAGATATTATTATCTAGATGGAGAAAGAATCTTGTTTCTCTTACGTGACTTTTTCCAAAGACTCCAGAGCAGTTAACATTTTGGTGCTTGACTCATTCCCAGCAGGGGGAAGAAAGAACTTTTACTCAAATCTGGACATTTTAGACTCTGTGGTTTATGTTTAATTCTGAAGTTAGAAAAATACTCAATTCCAAAACAGTAATCCACATTAGCAGGCTATCTGCTCATCAAAGAAAAGTATATTTTAGACTTGACAGGGCTCATAAATTATTATAGTTTTTTTTAGTGTTTAATGTATTAACTGTTAGATTTCCTTGTTATCTTCTGTTTCAGGTACCAAATAGACGGAGTCATTATGTTAAGAAACTAGAGGCCAAAGAGAGACACATAATTTTATCCAGCCCCGAGAACCTAAACATTAGTTCTTTGAATTACATTAAATATTGTCAAAGAAAAAGCTCCATTCTTTAACAGTCATTAGGAGCTTCCCAAGTCCTTTGACATGTAAGTATCATGACTAGTAGCATATCATTAGACTAAGGTACACAGCAGAGCACAAGAGAAAAAAAAAAATTACTAAAGCAAACATGCCCTTTCTAAATCAAGTCAGAGATCACTAATGACTTTAGTCCTATCTGAGAAACAGTAAACAGTGGAACAGTCAGCTACAGAGCCACACAGGTAAATGAACAGCATGACTGGCAAAGAAAAAGTAAAAATGAAGATTGTATTTTAACAAATGTGCAGGCTAGAAGACAGTGCTTGTAAGTGGACATATCCTGGAGTCAAGAGCCAAGAACACTTCTTACAGCTGGTGGTGACAGCAAGTGAACATATGGAGCAAGTGAGGAGAAAAATGTTGGTGGAATGAAGAACATTTGGAAAGCTAAATCATATTACAAGAAGTAATTTATCAAATTTTCAATCAGCATGCCCTTCCTGCAATGACTTATGGATAGGAATCTTGAAAACTTGCTAGAAAAGATGAAGAAAAAAGAAAAACAGATAAAAGTTATTAGGGACTGAGAAATAAAAGAAAACAGAAATAGTACTTGCTGTCCAACCTAGAAGTGAGTGCTTCTCATCCTGACATTTTAAGACTTAAAAGGCAAAAGCCACAATCCATGGCTTCCACTTGTCTCTATGACTTCTGCTGACAGAGATTCTCTTTACCAGACAAAGCTACAACCCCTCATTAGTGGGCCTATAACACACACTTTTAAACAATTCAGGACACCATTCAAAAGAGAACAGCGGTGTGCATTAAAAAAATCTAGATGTTCCTATAACTGAATTTTACAGTAAAGTTAAATCAATGTTATGTCCTCATTTTACACCAGACACAAGTAGTAGACCATCTTCAGAAAAAAAATAAATAAAAAGGACAATAAAAAGAGATCAAAACAAATTCATCAGGGCTAAATTAAAGTATCAAGCATGAAACACATAGATGATATACAGACAAAGAACAGTTCAGTGTTTAATCACTTTTGCTACTGTTAAGGAAGAAGTGGTATCTGGCAGAGTGGCTCCCTAAGGTTCATCTACCAATCAAATGTAAAGCAAGGTCAGTACTCTGTATTACAGCACTCCAAGGAATATTAAGTGGAAGGTCCTAAATTATAAACAGCAGGTAAGAATATGCAAGCATCAGCTACCACAAATCAGCTGATCCAAGATAATTTGTTGGAGAACAGAGTTGTTCTCAACAGGAACCCCCAGAGCAAGAGGATCCGAGCAATCATTTTATTTGCCTGGCTACGCTTATTTTTAGCTCTGGCTGGTCCCAGAACTTCAGGACTTGGCCACATAACTAAAGTGATTTTGGAATGAGCTAAACACTCACTGTTCACACACATCTCTCTGAGAGCTGCTGACTACAGAGAGAGGCTAAATAACCAACAGGGAAACTGATAATTATCTTCTAGATGGGCTAACTCCATGAGATGTGTTCCACCACTCAACGCTCAGACAACTTTCTATAAGGCAACAGTACATTTAGATGCAAAAGTGTGATCTGCAGCAGGCCTAGGTAGACAGGCAAAACAGAGATGCAGAAGGAACGAAGAGGAATCTGTAGCAGACCTAATATTTTGAATAACCATCCTAAGAAGCAGAAGCCAAGTCAGCCTTCTTGCTACTGCACTGAACATCTTCCTAACTAGAAGCAAGCATTTTATATGAATGACACAATCTTTTCCAATATATTTTCCAGATAAAGTTAAAAGTTCTAGGTGTACATCTGCCAAAGACAGTGATCAAGAACCTGTGATTTATTATTTCTATCAATCACTGCAATTCGTGACTCACCATGGCGTGCAGCCAAATACTGACTGCAAAGAAGAAAACACCTCAAGTCCCCAGCACCATCTTTTCTGAGCCAGCTGCACTTTGTTGTTGCTGAACTTTTATAGACTGAGATTCCAGGTAAAAACAAAAAACTCACCAAAACCAAAGTATCGATTATTTTAATGAGATTAACATTCTATTGCTATGTCACTGGAATAATTCATGTATTTAAAAAAAAATTACAGGACATAATAGTTCCAGTTAAATGGAAAGCAGCAGAATTAACCCATTCAAGCAATGAGAAAGTTTGCAAACCATTTTACCAAGATGTAATTTAGTATCTTACAGAGTATCTAAAACTTTCAGGCCAAAAGGTCCAAAGAAAAGAAGGTGGTGATATTTATATCTGAATTTTCATAACATATCAGTGTATATATATATATATGGCATAAGAATGCCTGGAGTCCAGTAACTCTTGGAAGGAAATTATAATTTCTCTAAAGGGCATCATTAACAATGGTATTTCCCTCAACCTTAGAGCTATGCATTTATGTTTGCAGAATGCATATACAAATTTACAGACCTAATGGGAAACTCCAGGATATAGATTTAGAGGCAGCACCAGGGAGATGGTAGCTGGATTTGAAGGTGGCAAAGATTTGCTTTTTATAGCTTGCTAATTCCTTTTAGTTCTGCAGATGTGGGATATGCATTAGAAGTTATCATTTCAGAGTCATGCTTTGATACTTAGAAATTGATCATTACGTATTGTCTCCCTCCTCCACCAAATCACCCAAACATATTTAGAAGCCAGTAAAAGGAAAACACAGAACTCAAGGTATTCCTTGCAAGTACAAGTATATTAAGCACAGCAAATTGTTAGCTATGAGCATAAAAATTAATTTCTGCTTGTTATGAGATGAATCCATAGAATTATCATGGAAAGTTTTCATGTAACTTTAAAGCATTTGTTGACTAGGCTAACTTCAAGACAAAAATGGTTTTATTAGGGGGAGAAATATGATTCCATTGCTTTGTTATACAGCAGCACAACCTTCTTGTTCATCATATGCAGATCTTTATAGAAAAGAGTAGTCAGAGTTTTCACTATGGTAACGCAGGTGTAACATATAAGGCTTGCGTAAGTTCCTCCACTGTGTCCTCCTCTTTCATTGAAGTTAAGTTTAGTGAGTTTACAGTCAAAGGAAACCAACAGAAGAGTATGACCCAAAGGGGAACACGACCTGAGAATGCAAGTGAAGAAGAAAAGCAGAAGTAGTTATCCTTTATTAATGGAAAGGAAAACCAGAGACAGCTCTCAGAAGTGTTTCTTGGCAACTGCTCATTTTAGTTCAATCATTAATATTGAGTAATATCCAGATAATGTACCCTTTATGACCAAATTGGCAAATTTGAACATATAAATAGAGGATGGCCATTTTCTTAATATGTTTTCTGGCTAATGGTATTCAGATAATGAAGTATATAAAAGAGAAGAAAGCAAACTGTATAAATAGATGCTATAGGCAAGGTTCTGCTCACTTCATTCCTGGGCAGTCCCATTACACCTCTTGGATCTGTTTGCATGAGTAAAGTGGAAAGTGTTGGCTCTAAATCAGTGCAAGACACACACGATTACTTAATCCCATCCTGAAGGATCATATATGCCAATGATACAGTGGCCCTTCTGAAACACTGGAGAATTTCTTTACTAATTCAAAAAGAACAAAAGAATGCTGCATCATAATCTATATTTGTAGAAGATTTATTAGAAATGTGAACTGAAGTCAAGCCTTTTAGTGGTCCCCATTTTCTGGTTGGTAAATCTAATGGCAGGATAGCCTTTCCAAAAGCAATAATATTGATCTGGGCAATGCAGCATCAGTAAATTAAAGTCAGCTTTTAAAAAATTTCTTCATGCCAACTATATAGGAGGTATATGCAACAAAAGACCACAGACCAGATATTTAAAGCCACACTTAGAATCAGGGCTATACAGAAGAAAGTACAATGGAATATGGCAAATATTCAAATGCTTAGAAATATTATTTGTTTCCAGAAAAAAAATGCCCAAAGTTCAAGACCAAACATTCCAGTTGCATATTTTTCACTAGTCAACCGAAAGTTATTACGTGGTGTTGCAAACCCAAGGTCAACATCACTAACTACGTGTAGGTTATGAGGTTTTACTGCAGAAGCAGCTAGCAAACACACAAGGTTGTTATTTATTTAGCTTGCAGTGTTTCACGATAAAAAGTCTGCAATTCTGCATCAGTTCTGTGTTGTCCCTTTTGGCATTCAACGTAAGCAAGTGAAAGAGAGCTAACCCATATCACAGTGAAATTCTTTCAGACTCCTGTACAACAGAAGTCTCCCTTTTCAAGTCCACACATCCCCTCCTCCTATACTGAAGGGAAAAAGAGCTTCTTGTATTCTGTCTCAGAAGGGTTATTATTATCTGGCTGACAGCAAGGCAATGTCGACTTCAAATCTTATTTTCTAGGCCTGGAAAACTGTGAAGGGAGGATTGGAGAGGTGGTGAAGAGGGATCATCTATTTCTAACTATAACTTTTTGGAAACAGGATTCAAAAACTGGTCCCATTGAAAATCTCCCTGTTGTATCACAAATAAGAAATAGGAAAATACAGATATATATATAACCTAGAGACTCCAAAATACATCCCTGGACACAGGCAAGAAACATCTGCAAGATATCAATACTTTGGGATTCAAGCTTGTCCAGCAATTATACAAAAAGCCTGGAGTTAATACTTAAATCTAAAAGAAGGTGCAGACACTCCTTACACATTTGTCACAAGCAAAACAGTCTTGACTAGGGAGTTTTACTTAATTTAATTTATTACCAATCAACTCAGACTTTTGATTACTGAGTCTGGTATCGAGTGAAAAGAAACCCCACAATTAAACAGACACGTAGGAAAAGACCTTCTCCCCAGACTCCACTACACCACCTCTGCTCTCTCCTTCTCAGTCTCCATCTCACTGTTTTTTCCATGTGTTATGCTCAGTCCTGTCCTAATCCCTTCAGCATGGCAATGGGCAGTTCAGGAGGCTGGAGTCAGTGCCTAATGGTTGCTTTCTGCCACTCCTTGCTTCTGACTTGTTTTCTTCCACTGCTCTTTACTTCAAACGTGTTTTCTTCTGCTCTAGTCTAAGTCATCCACTGGCCACAGTCCCTCAGGGCTGTTCCTGCTACAGCATGGGTCCTCCATAGTCCACAGTTACCATCCAAAGTAACTCTGCTCGAGCATGGAATATCTCCTTCCAAGAGTGTGCCTCCAGCTGTGTACCCCACAATGTCTCCTTCCGTATGTCTCTTCCAAGAAAAAGCTTATGTCACCTTTAATTCTGTCTCCTTCATAAATTCTTATCATGTTGCTCAATTTCACCTGTATTTATCAGAAGGGTTAATTCTCAAAAAAAAAAAAAAGTCATACAAATTTCTTGAAGATCTGGTATAAGAAAGAGACCTTATTAATGCTCTCATAGAAAAGAAGGTATGAGTGCATGACTTTACAGAGCACAAAAGCAAAGTCCTCATGAACTGAGCGTAAAACAGGTTCCCTTCATTCTGTTCGTGATGGGTACAATGGCTGTTGCATAGGGTAATCCTCACCTGGAACTGGGAACAAGCCACATATAATGTCTTCTGTAAATCTTAAAATAGGTTCTATTAACTGAACATTAAATTACAAACAGACATTGAAAATAGCCCAGAGGGTATTTAGATTTGACCGTGGAAATCAATGAGCAACCTTTAATACAAACCTGGAGTTCTGAAAACACTTGGATAATGGCAGAACCCTTTGCACTTCATAGTATTTAATAAACAAATTGTGCCATAACGAGCAATAGAAAATAATCAAATAAGTAATTTCCAGAACTTAGGGGTACTAATTTAAAATTGCTTCCACCTTTTCCTCTCATAATGCAATCTAGCAACCCTACTTTTCAGTTTGCCTACCAGGATCACTTATTCTGCTTATGTTAGAATTAAGTAAACATACCTTGGAAGATCTTAAGGACAACTATTTCTGTGCTACCATGCTCTTTCCTAACCTGAATTCCTTCATGGTTACAGGACTACTATTATTTCACTGTTTATTTATAAAGATAACAGTAGACTGAAGAAAACACAGGATTTAAAAAAAACTATATCCTTTTTCTTTTAGTTTGATATTCTTTCAACATGCATAACAAAAATGCAAAACTATCTCACCATAAAAAGATCCATAAAATGGAGTAGTTTGGATATTTAAAAAAAAATTAAATAGGATATATCACCCAGGGAAGAGGCATTCCAGAAAAAGCAGATATGAAAGTGCTATACCATACTACAGTATGCTTGAATGCTCTTTGAGAAAAAGATTTAATCAGTGACAGGACGAAAATGGTAAGAATTAATATCTGGTTTGCCAAAGGAAACCAGAAGCAGAATAAAAGGGTAGCTCTTAGAAGGATGAAATTAATCAAATCAGTACAGAGGGATCAACAAAAGATTTGTAAAAATACATGAACACTGAACAAATGTGAGGTTGCAGGGAATTAGGCACATGACTCTTTCCAGCCTGGGGAATGGTGGTATGTCTGTACAAAGTGCACCAGGCGTGAAGTATTGGAAGTCTCTGTGCCTGGTTGTTAGTATCACTTGCTCAAAATGCACACAGGGACATTCTCTGACAATTTGTAATTTCTATGTAAGTGGTTGTAGTCTGTATGTTTTTTTTTTTTTAATGTCTTACCATCTATTTTGTGTTACTTAAGGGAAATCATTCACACTGCTTTAACCATTTGGATTGATAGATTTTTTTCATTTGTCAGCTGTAGTCACAGTTCCACCTATTTTGCAAGGCCAAAGCATCTTACAATTACTAGCTAGTGTTCCTACAACCATTTCCCAGGTCAACTTAAATCAACAGAACACACCATGGTATCCCAAACCAGCCTGTAGACATCCAATAATCACTCAGTTCTCACCACCTTCTGCTCCAGGTACAGGTCTATATCATAAAAATGGCATAGTTAAAACTGTAACAAAACATGGTACTCCATTTCGAGCACTTTTCTCCATAAGAGAAGAGGAAACAATAGGTACACAATGTCAATTATGTTGCTTAAACTACGATAAGGCACTTAGATACAAGAGGTATCAGCATAGTGTGCGAACTTATGCAAAAGAAATCCCAAGCTTAAAACTCATGATTTACACCTGTAACTGTTACTTATGCAGCAGAAAATGCCTTCAAAGTTTCTATTATCCTCTCATACATGAAGAACTAGACTTTATACAATCATCCAGTAACTATGTCATGACTTAATTTCAAATAGGGATGGCATTATAGCTCATAGATACACATACATGTTTTATCCATCTACCTATACACATACACATGCACCAATCCCTCTGACACCCTTCATCCATGCTACATCAGGGCATCTTGGTCAGGAACTCAAGCTCAATTAACTCCGTATTTAGGAAATATATTTTACAGACATTAAAGTTATCTGAAGAGTCAATCCAAATGTGGACTCCAAGAAGCATGGATACACAGAACTACAGGTAAAGACTTAGCTTTACATTTGAAAATGAAGTATTTGTGTTCAAACGCAAGTATGAAACAATGTAGTACCAGCAAGAAAGGCATCACACCCAGCATATCCTCACTGAAATACTCCCTGAAGACAGAATGCATTTTCACAGTAATGCAATCACTTTCGCTTCAAATTATGTTCTTTATATCCTATAAATCCTAAAAGAATATTTGGTATTAATGCAACTTTAACTTTGAAGCAGGCATAATGTTGGCCTAAGAAAAATGGCACGTGCTCCCATCTCTGCCCTAGTGATCTTTGTTCTAACAGTGCTCTTCCTCTGCAGAACTGTGCTCAACACTAACACAACAGGGTGCACTGCCTCTACTGCTCTCACTCCCTTCTGCAGCACTATACAAGACTTAGAAGAATAAAGTAGTTTTTCCCAAAGATGCCTGACACTATTGAAACATGCAGATTCTTTCATACTCTTTATCTAGAGTTTAGCACATTAACTATGGTTACCTAGTTCTTTTGTAGCTTAGAGGTGAGAGCATTACAAGATAACAGCACCCTGAGAAACAAGACAGGTACAAACAGACAAAATAAGATCTATTCTTATGTTTGACCTTTTCTTTTCATAGCAAGAAATGGATGGATGCCTTTTAACCTCTCTCCCCTCTTATCCATTTGTAAGTTCCCTTCTAGCACACACCTCCCCTCCCTTCTTTTTTGCCCTTTGCCTTTCTTGGTGATGAATGAGCTAGGAGAGACTGCAAACATCAGCTAAAATAAGCATTCATAAAGGCCAAACATTTATGCAAAAAAGGGTAGCCACAGTGTTCCAGATCTTGATTCAGAACTCAACTTGCTAATTTTTTTTCCTCATGTCAGGCTTTGCTCCAGGTTCATCTTTAATGCAAAACCTTTGCAAACAAAAAAAAAAAAGCTCTCATATGGGCAATAAATAGTTTGTAATAGAATGCTCAGCTATGGAACTCTTTGCCACAAGATATTGTTAGGTTTAACTGGATTAAAAAATGATTGAGTATTCCAAATGTTATCCATTTAAATGCCCAGGGTTATAAATATTAAAAAGAGATGACAAGAGTTCTGAGAAAATTATAAATTGACATGCTTTGGGGCTTAAGCTAATTATAATAGGGATTTAGCAGAACCCCCCTCTGTGAACAGGTCATTTCATAATATCTTTCCAAAGGTTTTCTTGTGCCTTCTTGTGAAAGTAACTTACTCGGCCACCTCATGGACAGCTATTTCATAGGAGACGTGCTGATTTTATTACCAAATGGCAAGTTCAAAAAGAAGAATGCCTATGGCTATATCAGATGTCAGGAGTCACTTAGCAGCAGACCATAAGCAAGGGATGCCTGTACAGACAGAAAGTGAAGGTCCTGGGTAATATGCATTAGAAGTTTTCTACATGAGTGCAGGTTGTTAGAAAATACCTGCAGGAACCAACATGGGAGAAATCGTTTGGGCAGCAAAAGTTGCAGTTAGCAATAGGAATTGTAATATTTCTTTTAAGACTACAGTGACAAGCTGCGTTTTGTCAATAAACCAGGAGCCAAAGAAAGTATGAAGCCTGAGAAACAAAAAATTTATCAGGAAATTAAAGTAGTCTAGACAAGGGAAACAAACTAATCTCATCTGTTTGGGAATTCAGGTAATTTGAACTCCTGGCGAATGTACAAATAGCTAAAACAGGATTGAACTGCACAGAAAGATGCAGAGGAGATAACTGCAAGGAAGATAGAAAGTCCAGGTTAGCTGCACATTTTCCTTTCTACCTCAGTCCTGCTGATTTTGATTCTGCTACTTCATGCGCACTCCTTCGGAAGGGAGGGCATCCCAGCAGGCAGTCTGACAGAGAGCACTTCAGAGGCCCAGGAACACATCTCAAAACTCTCTTGGTCGGCTCATTTCCCTCCCTCCCCGCCTCCCTGGGTTTTTTCTTCAGGCAAGCTCATGGGCACTTGCAAGGAAGCCAAGTCAGCCACCAATGGAGATAACAAGATCACCTCAGAGAAAGATGACAGCTCAAACAATAGACGGGCACAGAAACACAGCAAACACTTTCAAAAAAGAGCCAGGAGAGGAAGCTGTCAGTCAATATGATTAAGGGTCCTTGCATTCTGTCTTCTTTATCCAGTAGACACTTTTTCCAGGGAAACTTCCTGGTCATTTAAATGTTCTTGTTTCAACACATAGTGGAGTTTCCATTTAAATATAAAGAATCAAAACCATGGTTTAATAGACAGAAATTCACCAGCTATACCCTACATACTTACAGACTTTCAATACAGTTAAAGTACATGTGAAGTTGTGCTTCAGTCACAATCAAGAAATAGCTTTTAAATAGCTACTTCAGGAGATAGTAATAGTCTAGATGTAAAAACAGACAACTCACCACAGGTCACAAAAATATCCCTTGCTTATGGTCTGCTGTTAAGTTACCCCAACATCTGATATAGCCATAGGCATTCCGCTTTTTGATACACAAAAGCTATGGGACAGCACGTTAGCCTGTAGTGAGAACAATGTAGCAGTGCCAGGACTAAAATCAGTAAGCTTATCCCCTGGTAGCAAAAGTGTCTCTAATAATTTTCACATGATGCTGACACTTGCTACTGATGTTAGGAAGAGAGTGGATTCAGATACGGATCTCATTGTGCTATTGCAGAACAATAAGGATGCATCAAGCATGCAGCAGCCACTAAAACTTCTTTTGAATCAACTAGTCAGGCACAAAATTCACATCACATTTGTATTTCTTGGCTTTTCCTGTGAAATATAGTGCCTCTGCATAACATAAGTAGAGAACCAGACCCCTTCTTTATTTCTGTTTTCTGCGCATCAAAATGAGGTCTATTACAAAGCACTTCAACTAAGACCCTGACATAACTCCGGTGCCAAGTACCAGCTATTTACTCTTAAAGAGCACAGTCATTTGAGGAAGCAACGATACAAATCTAGACACAGAGGGGATTTTATTTTCCCTTTAGCTGCATTTAATCAATTTACCTTCCAAGCCATGATTCTAAAGCCTAGCCCTATTCCTTCTGTATTTTTGTTCTATTCACAAGAAAACAATCACTATTTTTGGAGGCCTGATTTACTCTCTAGTTATTGCTGAGTGCTCAAACTTCCTAACCTTTAGCTCAGGCCGTAATCTTAGAAAATGTCTACAAAATACTTAAATAAGCAAAATCATTTTTGCACAGAACATCTTTATATCCCTACTCTCTAAAATTAATAGTCATTAGATAGCAACAGTCAGTAAAGGCCATGTTTTTTTTTTTTTTTAGACGTCATTACAAGCCTTTCCATCATCCTACCAAACAGATCTCTGGTGCAACAGGCTCTATTCTCCTTTTAGTTTTCTGTGAATGAACTAAAAAGTAACAAAGTCCAATTCCATGACTGGGGACTAACAGACATTACCACAATACTGACCAACGATACTGACCTATTTGTCAAAAATATCAATAAATTCTTCAAATTGATCAATATTATAACAAGACTTTAAGGCACATAAGATAGATCTTTTACAATGAAGGTGAAGAATAGTTCATGTAGTTGCAAAAATACCTGATTTTTTTTCATTGTGCTAATATTTACTAGAAGTTTGAGGACCAAAAGAGAGGCTTTATACCATTAAAAAGTTACATTAATAAAGCTGAAAACCCTGCAGTCAAGATGAGATTAAATATGTCAATTTATCTCAGATTTTCTTAAGGTCATATTTTCTAATAGAAGTTACTTGTCAGCATTGACATAGAAGTTGTGTTATTTCTTCATCTATTTGAATTTGCAATTTTCCGCGTAGCATTTTTGGCTGAAAAGTTCAGCCCAGACGTAACAATTGATTAATTTAGCAATGAGAAAGGCCTGACTCACATCTTGACTAATTGCTCAGTTTGCATTAGTCACTGTAATGAGCAGACAATCTTACTGGTATATCCATAGTACAGTTGGCTCCTCTCTGTGTGTACCATGGTGTACAAAAGGAAGGAACAGACATTTCTGAGTATTGTCACAAGCAAACTTTTAATGTCAGTGAAAATACAGTTTCTGTATGCATCACAGGAAGACTTAGTTTGTTGAGTTCAAACACATAGTGGGGGAAAAAAAATATCACTTCCTACTCTGAGGGTGACTGAACACTGGAACACATTTACCCAGCCAGTGGGTGAGGGAAAGACTGTGGA
>NW_010558226.1:0-37721 GCF_000687285.1 Phaethon lepturus | reverse complement strand
ACGCCCCCGCCGCGAAGGGGGAGGAAGGAGCGGGCCGGGCAGGGGGACAGGGGCGCGGGCGCGCAGGGACGGGCGGCGGGCCTTCTCCCTCCTGGCTCCCGGGCGCGGAAGTCCCAGGAGCTGTCAAGTACGGGGTGTTAAGGTGATTTCACGTAACACTACCATAAAGTCTTGCTGTATCGCGAGGTGTTTTCGTGTGGCAGCGTAACAGGTGTAGTAGTGGAGCGCCACGTGACATTTAATGCATGAAAGTGATTAGTGAATATCCCCCGCGGGGAGGAGAGGGGGAGAAAATCGCAGTTCTTAAATAGTGGTGGGAATAAAACAGTATCTCGCTGTCTCATAGTGACTTAGGTATGTAAACAGGAGTGTAATATTCTGGAGAAAACACAGAACAATTTGGGTTAAAAGGTACACTTTCTTTGTATATTTTCTATTCTTTATGCATCACATGAGAGTGCGATGCCTAGAATTTCTGAGAAAGTCTTTCTGTTGGGTTTTCATCTGGAGGTTAACACACACCTGGTTTTCTGGAACTGCCTCTTCCCCCCTTCTGGATCTTTTATCTGGAAGGTACACTTTGGGATTTTAGGGTGTCAGCAGCCTGCTAGAAGAGTATCTGTGACTAGCTGCCTGACATCTGTGTCGTGTTCATGGGTCTGGAAGCCATTAGATGCTTCCAGAAAATCTTGCACTTCTTGTTTGAATGCTGTGCATCTGATCTGCCTGTTTGTAACAAACCTGATACTTTCTGTAGGCCATGGGCATACAAATAGTGTAGCAAAACTATGCTGGTAAGGTGATCTGATCTGTGACTGCAAACAGTAGTAGAAGCCCGTTGTATTACCCTTGTCAGTGTATACTCTTCGGGGGGCTACTCTTACCACCGGAGTGTAATTCTTCTGCTGGAATTACCTTCTTAGGGTCTTAGGGAATTTTGTTCTCTGTTTGTTTGTTTGTTTTTCCTGTGTCACATTGTTTAAGCAGTACATTGGACTGTTTGGAATTAATTTTGAACTTAGTGGTTTTCATGGATGTTGGTCTTTGAAGCCATTTCCTCAGATTTGTCAGGGTAGCTAGCATTCATCATGAAGAGAATTAATAGATTTGAAAAGCATTTGTGAATGACTAGTTCAGAAGCCATGACATGGGGAACATTTTTGCATCCAATTCTCTTTTTAAAAAGTCCCAATTCTGTTTTAAATATGCAGTACTCAGAAGAGACAGTACACTGGATTTTGAAATGCGTTATATTAATGCATATATTAAATCAGAGGAAACTTAATCAATTGCATTTTGAAAATTGTACTGCCAAACCTGATAGGCTGAGCATATAACTATTATGAACTTTAAATTTTGTCTCACTCAAGATGAAGATGTCCTCTAATTTATAGTGGCAGAGGAGAAAAAACTGCGAGAAACAAAAGAATTTTAACTGCCAGTTGTTCAGAACACTTTTTTTTTCCTATAGTAGTTGAACATGTCTGAGCATTACAATAATTCAGTTGTATATTCTATGTTTTTTTAAACTTTTACTGTAAATAGTTTTTTTAAAGTTTTCTACCTATACCAAGCTACTTTTTAAAAACAAATGATATTTCTTCACCTCTAGAAGTTTGATAGTTATAAATGCATGTTTTTCAGTTTGTTAGTCAGCTATCCTAACAGCTTGTGACATGACATTTATTGTACAGTTAACAGAATTTTTAACAGCCCCCCAACAATAGTGAGGCCAGTGTTCACTATGACACTGTTGATCAAGGAAGAGTCCTATCCCAAATCCTTTGAAGAGGACTGGACATTGTCACAGTGAGCAGGTATGTATAGGAGCAAGGTGTGAGGCTGCATTTCTTTGGTCATTTGAAAATTCCAAGGAAGTCAGTGGGATTTTTGGCTGCTGAGGCATGTGGGCTGAATGCCATCATGTCACAAGGTGCTATCCACCCACAAAGTCATCAGGAATGACTGTTGCTTGACAGGGATGAGAGAAACTATGCAGTTTTAAGGTGAATGAAAACTGAGTCTGTGCCCTTCCTGGTTTTCTCTTTATAGTAGTTCTTCCCTGTGTACCCTGTCTGTAGCAAATCTGTAAAGTTTTGAGACCGCTTTGCTTCAGCTGCTTGTGTAAGTAGAAGTTCTGTGGCTTTCATTGCAGGCTAGATGAGCCACCCTGTGGCAATACCTTGCACTTCATCTTTATTGAGTCGAAAGGACAACAAAATTAGTTACTAAATGTGTAAGAGACTGGAAGGTATTTGCTGGGTTTTTTTCCGCATGTATTGGTAACAGATGCTACTCATGGTCTGCCTCCATCCACTAGTTATTTGGTTTTCCAGAGGATTGGTATATATATTATAGGCCTGATCAAAATCTGTCAGGCCATCATAATCCTTTGTGCCAAAGACATGATTTTTGCTAATGCTAGCTGGTTAGCTAGCTTAATTTAACCTTGTTTAGGGGTTAAGGCTTGCAGAATCAGAAAAGCCTATTAATGTAAATGAACTTTATGCAACCTCTCTGAACTTCCCAGCACTTTCTCTGCAGGGAAGAAGAATGGGGGAACTGCTAATTGTGTAACACTAGCGGTCCATAAATTCCATCTTCTGTTGTAAAAAAATAACATAGAAATAATCCTATAGGTAAGAACTCTGGGATACTCAGTTATTGAATTAAATGTAGCTTCTGCTGTGCTAGCTGAGGCATAATGCAATATGTTTTCAAAGCCCCACCTGCCCTCATGATCATGTGAAATGCTGAGGGTAGATTTTCAATCAGGTTATGGGATTTAGGCACTCAAATCTCATTACATTTCAATTGGATGTAGGCACTCAAATTCCACTGTATTTTAGAATAATTCAGGCATTCAATCCCGTTATATTTCAGTGGGATTTGGGCCTTTCTTTCTTAGGATACTGTGAGATCTATGACTTGGAGGATATTTGTTTTGTGACAAAAAAGGCAATTTTATTTCTTAGCTGTAGAGTCTTCAGCATTAGAAGTGATGGATTAATTCCTAAAGGCAATTATTTCTGTAATTCTGGAATCCTAGAATTCTATAATGGTTTGTTTGGAAAGCACCTTCAGAGATCCTCTAGTCCAACCCCGCTGCCATGGTCAGGGACATCTTCCACTAGATCAGGTTACTCAAAGCCCCAATCCAGCCTTACCTTGAACACTTCCAGGGGCGGGGCATCCACGACTTCAACCTGTTCTGGTGTCTCCCCATCCTCATCATACAATATTTCTTCCTTACATCGAATCTAAACCTACTGTCTTTCAGTTTAAAACTGTTGCCTCTTGACCTATCATTACAGGCCCTGGTAAAAAGTCTCTCTCCATCTTTCTTATAGGCTCCCTTTAAGTACTGGAAGGCTGCCATAAGGTCTTCCTGGAGCCTTCTCTTCTCCAGGTTCAACAACCCCACCGCTCATCTTCACAGGGGAGGTGTTCCGTGATCCCTCTGATAATTTTTGTGGCCCTCCTCTGGACACGCTGCAATAGCTCTGTGCCTTTCTTGTGCTGGGGACTGCAGAGCTGGACACTGTGCTCCAGGTGGGGTCTCCTTCCAGGTTCAAAAACTACACAACTTCAAAGAAGTACAGCTGGATATTTTGAAAGTAGGCATAAGTGTTGAAACTGGGAATTTCATAAAATATGGGCATCCAGATCCTGAGTTGTGATCCTGAAATATTTTAAGCAGTTGCTGTGTCATTCTAAAGTGTCTCTACTTCATAGATACTATATCAGTGTGTGTGTGTGTATGATGTATTTTAATACTTCCTATGTCTGTGAGATGCTACTTCAGCACATGTTCAGAGGGACCTTGGCTTTTAAAGGGCTGAAAAAGTTGACGATACATACCCTTTGAGAGGTCCTGTGCTTGGGAGGTTGTACTACGCAGTTTCAGATATCCAGTGGTCAAAAAGGACTGGGGGAAAGGTAAGAGACGGTCTTTAAACTCTGTTGCTGGCTGACTCTTTGAGGGTTTGGTCTGACTTTCTGTGATTCACTGCTCTGTGGCTGCCTTACTTTGAAATCATCATGAGGCATCTCGCTTGTGCAGTATAGGCTCCTGGAAGCCTGCACTCCTTATTCAGAGTTCAAAGTAGCGCACTGAGGACTACGTTCTCCCAAAGTCCAGTTCTTTGCTAGTTCAAGATCTTTTACTTTTTTTTTCTAGGAGTTTCTTCTAGTTCAGGTTTTGAATTTCAGACTTGACCTCAGATGTGAAATACTGATTGCCCCTTTGTCTCCTAACTGATTAGTCTCAGCCTGGTAACATCTATATGTTATCATCTGATGCTTGCCGTAAACTTTACTCGTAGTTTTACAGCTAAACTGGTTTCAAGGTGATATTCTGATAATAGACTTTTTATGGAATAAAAATAGACTTAATAAACTTTTGTTGGAATACTACATTCACATATATAATTCAGCTGCTGTGTATTATTCTGACAATTCACTGAGCTACAAATGTGACTTACCAGCTTTCTATTCAGTTATGTCTGTTGTGCTTTTTTCTTAGATGGGAGTCCTCAAGTAAGAAAGCAGAAGCAGCAGCTTCTAAGGAGCTAATAAATTCCTGCCTGTCAGAGCTAGGTCTACTTTGAGTTTTAGGTAATTTTTTCACTCTCAGGGATTGCTTCTGAGTAGAGAAGCTTGCAGGTGTTACGGCCAGCATTCTCAGATGAATGAACTTTGAGTGTGGATTTTTAAATGAGAGTTATAACATTTGCTTCTGTCCTGTGGCAGGTATTCAAATCCCTAGCAAATTGCATCATTCCTTCTTTCTTCCTTTTAATCCTCACCATCAGTGTTTTCAGCCCCTGTCCAAATTGGGTATATCTTGCTTTGGCTTTAAAATACACAAGTATTTATGATTACCAACTGCTAATAATTAGGTGTCATTAATAAATAAAAATATACAGAAGTATTCTGATAATTGATTGTGTTGATGCTTGCGTAGAATTATCCTAGAAATTGACAGCTAAGGACTCGTTGACATGTGACTACCCTCTGAAAAAGAAAAAAATGCATTCTTTTGACAGTAGGTAGACTTTATGATATTCCACTGGGGTCCTGATTTCCCCACCTTCTTTGCCTTGGTCTTTACTGGTAAAATCAACTTTCAGGGACTCTCAGTCCCCTGTGATCAAAGGGAAAGCTTGAAGCAAAGCAGTTTTACCTTGATGAAAGAGGATTATGTTGCAGAATGTTTAAACAAACTGGACATAATGGAAGTCCAGTGACCTGGTGGGATATGCCCATGAATGTTGAGGGAGTGGGCCAATGTTGCTGCAAGGCCACTCTTGATCATCTTTGAAAGGTCGTAGAGGTTGGGGGAGATTCCTTGGGACTGGCAGAAAGGCAATGGCACTTCTTATTTCAAGAATGACAGGATGGTGGATCTGGGGAGTTACAGGCCTAATGTTAATCCCTGAGAAGGTGATGGAGCAAATAATTCAGGAAACTGTTTCTGAACATGAAGAACAAAAAGGTGATCAAGACTAGCAGTTAGGAATGGAAAACCATGTGTGATCAACCTGATAACTTTCTGTGATGAGATGACTAGCTTGGTATGTGAAGAAAGAACAGTGAAAGTTATTTATCTTGACTTAGTTAAGGCTTTTGACACTGTCTCACATAGCATCCTCACAGATAAACCGATGAAGTAACATCTTCATTAATGACCTTGATGATGGCACAGAGCACACCTTCACCAAGTGTGTGGACGATACAAAACTGCGAGGAGTGGTTGATATACCAGGGAGTTGTGCTGCCATTCACACGAACCTTGACAGGCTGGAGAAATGGGCTGTTCGGAGTCTCATGAAGTTTAACAAAGGGAAATGCAAAGTCCTGCCCCTAGGGAGGCATAACCCCATGGGATAGCCAGTACAGGCTGGGAACCAACCACCTGGAAAGCAGCTTTGCAGAAGAGGCCCTGGGGGTTCTTGTGGACACCAAGCCGAACATGAGCCAGCAATGTGCTCTTGTGGCAAAGGTGGCTAATGGGCACCACTCTTGTCGCTGGACAAGAGTCAAAGGGCACAAATGGAAATACAGAAAATTCCATCTGAACATAAGAAAGCACGTTTTACTGTGAGAGTGATCAAACACTGGAATAGGTCTCCCAGAGAGGTAGTTGATGATATTTAAAACCTGACTGGACACAGACATGAGTAACCTGCTCTAGCTGACCCTGCTTTAAGCAGGGCTGGGCTAAACGATCTTGAGAGGTCCCTTGCAACCTCAACCCTTCTGTGATTCAGTGAGCTTAGAGGCTTGCCATCCTGCTGTTGCTGCAGAACAAAAAATACTAGACGCAGTTTCTATTTCTGTTTTCTTAAAAGCATCTAAAAGATCTACTCTTCGAAGGCTATGGGAGTAAAATTTGCTTTCCTCACTTGCTGTTGTGTGGTGAAATAAAGTTCAACTTGTTGCAAGTTGACAGGTAATCTTTGAAAGTACTTTCTGATTCTTTTTTTCTGAATAAGGTTTGTTTTTTTCTTCTTTTCCTCCCTGTAATCAACATGAAAAGAAAATGACAGGAAAAGGAAAGGAAAACCCAGGGAGTAGAGAATAAAGAACTATTGTTAATTGAATAGTAGACCACATGGTTTCTTTTCAATCTAAATAAAATTGTTATGGCAGAGATTTCAGGCATTTTGATTGAGGAGTCATATTCATGTGCAATAATAACTTCATTACACGCATTTGAAAGCTTCGAGTTAAAAAATGGTTAGTTTGCTCTTAGAAGAAGTGGTTTTAAATGTTCTTTGTTTTATGCCATTGAAACATTCACTCAGTTTCCTTGCAGGGAAGAGGTGGTTCTTTCCCAGTAATAATGTTTTGGACATGATGGTACAGGCTGGATCAATGGGCCGAGGTCAACTGTATGAGGTTTAATAAGGCCAAGTGCAGGGTCCTGCACTTCGGTCACAACAACCCCATGCAGCGCTACAGGCTTGGGGAGGAGTGGCTGGAGAGCTGCCCAGCGGAAAGGGACCTGGGGGTGCTGGTTGACAGCCGGCTGAACATGAGCCGGCAGTGTGCCCAGGTGGCCAAGAAGGCCAACAGCATCCTGGCCTGTATCAGCAATAGTGTGGCCAGCAGGAGTAGGGAAGTGATCGTGCCCCTGTACTTGGCACTGGTGAGGCCGCACCTTGAATCCTGTGTTCAGTTTTGGGCCCCTCACTACAAGAAGGATGTTGAGGTGCTCGAGCATGTCCAAAGAAGGTCAACGAAGCTGGTGAGGGATCTGGAGCACAAATCTTATGAGGAGCAGCTGAGGGATCTGGGGATGTTCAGTCTGGAGAAGAGGAGGCTGAGGGGAGACCTTATCACTCTCTCCAACTACCTGAAAGGGAGTTGTGGTGACGAGGGCGCTGGTCTCTTCTCCCAGGTAACCAGCGATAGGATGAGAGGAAATGGCCTCAAGTTGCACCAGGGGAGGTTTAGATTGGATATCAGGAAAAATTTCTTGACTGAGAGAGTGGTCAAGCATTGGAACAGGCTGCCCGGGGAGGTGGTGGAGTCACCATCTCTTGGAAGTGTTCAAAAAAATCTGTGGATGTGGCGCTTCGGGACATGGTTTAGGGAACATGGTGGCGCTGGATTAACGGTTGGACTTGATGATCTTGAAGGTCCTTTCCAACCTAGTGATTCTGTGATTCTGTACCCTGCATTGTAATTTGACATAGCAAAGCTTCTGGTCCTTTGCTATGGCCTTTGTAGAAGATTTTGGTTTTCCCTCCTAATGCTCTACAGCTTACTGTTTTGTATGGCACAATGCATTTTAGTAATGATTTGTGAGAGGTCTCAGAAGTGTTTCTCTGTGGGGTAAAGAGGAAACTTGGTGTTGTTAAAACATGAGCAGACACACAAGTGGGATAGACTCTGTTAACTTTTTCACAGGTTTCTGTATGACCTTGGACAAATCACTTAAATTTCTCTTTACTGTCAATTCTCAGGTTTTGCTATAGGCTCATTAAGCAAGCTAACAAAGTTACAGTGAATATAATCTTCTGAATTTGGAAGGTGTCACTATTAGTTGCACAGCCCTGTGTTCTGAATTTAAAGTGATGCTTGTCTTTCCTGCACAACATGGATCAGTTACAATACACTCCTTCTGCACGCAATCACTAATACAGCCCTGTAAAGGGCAGTGTTCATTAACTGTATCCTGTGCACAAAGGCTGTGAGTTTCATTGTTTTTAACAATAATACAGAAGCCTTTCCCTTTATTTTCGAAGTTCAAATTGTAGCAGTGGTGTGAAACAGCTTTGTCTTGGAGAAACATGTGGCACAGTGATATGGAAATGAGCACACCCTGTGCTTCAGTAAGTGCCAGGGTGGCAGTGTTCAGTACTGCCACACTTAAGTGAGCTTCTGCATTGTGCTCAGCTTGTGTTCAGCTAGCCAAAATTCCAGTAGTGTTTCCTTCTCTGTTAGAGGTGAACTTTGAAATACTGCTATACTTGACATCCTTACATGTAAAGCTGGATAGAATCATACTCTTATCCTTTTCATGTGAAGTAGCAACATGCAGTTAGTTGTTTTTAGATAAATATTATACAATACTGTATTTCATTTATGGTAAAAAACAGCAGATCATTTGGACTTTTGGCTTTGATGAAGAAAAAAATCTCTATCCTTCAGAAGGACTCTATCTATTGCTTTCTGTTTATTTAGCCTTATAGTCTTTTTCAGCTGTACCTTGTGTATTACAATTCAAGAGTATGTTGCACACTGACATATTAATTTAGCATTAACATTTGCAGGCTATTCTAGGGCTGGAGGCTACTTTTTAGTGATTGCTATTATTGCTATCTTGCAGAGCCCAGAAGTGTGCTAAACATTTGCAGACACATAGAAAAGCATCATTATTTTCTGGATGGATTTGCACCTTTATATTGAACAGGATGAAACAAGTGATGATAACAAATATTTCAGGCAGAAGTTGATAAAAGAGAACAAGGGTTATCACATGAGGATCAATCATTTACTCACTGTAGGCCTTGACATAGAATTTTGTATTATCAGACAATATTTATCATGATGAATGATTACATGTGTGCTCCCACTAGAGCTTATCTCTCCTAAAAGAGTCTTTGCTCCATAGAAGCCATAGAACCATAGAATAGTTTGGGTTGAAAGCAGATCCTCCTAGAAGCTATGCTAAGGCACATAGAGGACAGGGAGGTGATTCAAGACAGCCAGCATGGCTTCACGAAGGGCATGTCCTGCCTGACTAACCTAATGGCCTTCTATGATGGAGTGACTACATCAGTGGACAAGGGAAGAGCTACCGATGTCGTCTATCTGGACTTCTGTAAGGCCTTTGACACAGTCCCCCACAACATCCTTTTCTCTCAGTTGGAGAGGTATGGATTTCATGGGTGGACTGTTGGGTGGATGATGAATTGGTTGGATGGTTGCATCCCAACGGTACTGGTCAACGGCTCAATGTCCAGATGGAGGTCGGTGACAAGTGGTATCCCTCAGGGGTCCGTATTGGGACCAGCACTCTTTAAGATATTCATCAATGACATAGACCGTGGGATTGAGTGCACCCTCAGCAAGTTTGTGGATAACACCAAGCTGAGTGGTACAGTTGACACGCCTGAGGGATGGGATGCCATCCAGAGGGACCTGGACAAGCTTGAGGAATGGGCCTGTGTGAACCTCATGAGGTTCAACAAGGCCAAGTGCAGGGTCCTGCAGCTGGGTCGGGGCAACCCCCAGTATTAGTACAGGCTGGGGGATGAAGGGATTGAGAGCAGCCCTGTGAGAAGGACCTGGGGGTCCTGGTGGATGAAAAGCTGGACATGAGCCGGCAATGTGTGCTTGCAGCCCAGAAGGCCAACCGTATCCTGGGCTGCACCCAAAAAAGCATGGCCAGCAGGTCGAGGGGGGTGATTCTGCCTCTCTACTCCACTCTGGTGAGACCCCACCTGGAGTCCTGCATCCAGCTCTGGAGCCCTCAGCGCAGGAAAGACATGGACCTGTTGGAGTGGGTCCAGAGGAGGGCCACCAAAATGATCAAAGGGATGGATCACCTCTCCTCTGAGGACAGGCTGAGAGAGTTGGGGTTGTTCAGCCTGGAGAAGGGAAGGCTCCACGAAGACCTTATTGTGGCCTTTCTGTACTGAAAGGGAGCAGACTTTTTAGCAGGGTCTGTTGCAATAGTACAAGGTAATGGTTTTCAAGTAAAAGAGGGTAGATTTTGACTAGATAAAAAGAAGAACTTTTTCACAATGAGGGTGCTGAACCACTGGCCCAGGTTGCCCAGAGAGGTGGTAGCTGCCCCATCCCTGGCAACATTCATGGTCAGGTTGGATGGGGCTCTGAGCAACGTGATCTAGTTGAAGATGTCCCTGCTTATTGCAGGGGGGTTGGACTAGATGACCTTTGAAGGTCTTTTCCAACCCAAACTATTCTATGATTCTATGGAGCAAAGACTCTTAGGAGAGAGGAGCTCTAGTGGGAATGGCTCAGCCACTCAGCTGTGGCAAGTTTTACTGAGTGAGCATAGTAGGAAACCCCCAAATCACAGAAACTGAGAGGCAAGTCCGCTGCACAGTGTGTTCTGCACTACTTGTCTTGCTGTCATCCAGACACAGTCCCAGCAGCTGGAATGCCCATTCCTTCCTTCTGAACTGCCCACATGTCTTATTTCCCAATGAATGTAAGAGTATAGGAGGGTAGTAGAAGGTGGGATGGTACCAGCATGCCACTAGGACACAGCTACGTCTCACACCCTCACTCAAGACAGGGGAAGAGCTCCCAGGTACCATAGCTTAGACATAGTAATAGGTACCTGAACTGTCATTTCACCTAGAAACTTGGACACAACTGGTCACTAGCATATTGAAGCATTCCCAAAGACTCAATAATTTTAAATTAAGGGGAAAATTAGACAATTTTATGAGTGAACAATGTCTTTTAGGTGCTGAGGAGACAGGCAATCTTTAGGATGCCTTTTGAATGAAAACATTGCTGTGGCTGAATATAATGGAAAGAGCAGGCATTGCAAGCGTAGAGTGGCATGGCAAAAACATACGGGCAGTTATAAGAAAGGTGAGCAAATATCAGGTGGAGTTTTGCTGTCGGAACTGTCACAGATATTTCGAAGCAGATACAGTAGGTGATGGAAAAAAGTCAATATTAAAATGGTCAGGTTTTAATAAATCAGTATTGTCTTTTGTCACTACAGGTGTGAATACCCACATCCCCACAAATGCACAATACATTCATAATTTAAAAACAAATTTAATTTTGATGATGTTACTTTCAATGGAATAAGTGTTCCTAAATGGTCTCATGTTAGTCTGACTCTCACTGTACAATACTAAGGACATGAAGTTTCAGCATGAAGACCTTTGCCTACTAAGTCCAGAATTGCCACTGAAAATTGTTTTAATCTTTTAATAAAGATACAGAAAAAAGAAGAAAAGTAGTTAGAGAATTTAAAGTGTAATTTAAGTGATTTTTTTCAATACACATTTTAAGATAAAATTTCTAACTATAAAAATATGTAATACAATAAAAAGTAAAAAGTTTTCATTTCACCAGCATCCGCTAATTGCTTTCCTCTCTGTATAAAAAGTTTTTAGATGGAAGTTCTTCCTCCTGTTAAACTATATTATAGCTAGTATAAAGATGAAGACTTTATTATTATTTATTATTTCTATTTATTATTGTGGCGCTTCAGGACATGGTTTAGGGGACATGGTGGCGCTGGATTAATGGTTGGACTTGATGATCTTGAAGGTCCTTTCCAACCTTAGTGATTCTGTGATTCTGTGTGATTCTGTGATTAAATGTCTTTTTTGGATTCAAGCTATTGTATTTCCTATGTTTATGTTCTGATATGGCTTTGCTGGGAACAAAACAAGACAAATAGACACAAAAGGGGAGATAACAACAAAAGCTGGCATTGCACTTTTTATTGTTGGTGCAGATTTTTAGGTTGCAGCTTCACAAGTTGGAATGACAGGCGCACTATGCCATCTTAGCATCCAGCCCAAGACCCAGCAAACCCGCATCAGCCACCTTTCAGGTCATGGGCTGACAATGAAATTGTCAGAGGTTCTGTCTTGGTTGGCAAAATCAGATTTCTTTCACACTGAAGAGGTGAAGAGAAGTAGGAAAGAGCAAAAATAAACCAGAGCAAGAAAAAGAAAAATAGAAGAAATGCTACATGTAGAACCCAAATGTTATGTTCTGGATGATGTTACAGATTAATCTAAAGAGCAGTGGACAATTACGTGACAAAGGGAGCTTGACTTCTCCTGCTCTGTACAATGTAGAATACAAGATTTTACACCACAAAGCTCAGTGTATGAATTCTCCTTGCCTGCTATTAAATGGAGTTTCTTTGGTGTGAAATGAATTGTGTGCTGTAATTTGAATGGTAGCAATCTGACTTTTGTGCAAGAGAGATGGTTGAGAGGAAGCATAAATAATACCTTACCATTTCTTTCTGACATGTAGATCATGCTGCATATTAGATGATGAAAGTATTTCTGTCCTTTGATATCCTGCGTTCTCACAACAAATTATTATACATCAAAGAAATGAGCTCTGAGTCAAAATGATAGTAAAAGTGATGAGCTAGAAAATACTGTAAAGAGCTGGTACCTATGAAATTACTGCAAATGTGTGAAGAAATCAGGTAAAGGAAATTGCTCACAAAGTTGTTCAAATGACTTAAGCTGCTGTCTGAAAAATAAATAATCTGGGATATGACTATTAAAAATGAAATGTGGGTAAAAGCTGAAGTTTTTGAAGCACTGTATCTGATACTGCATTACAAACCATCTTTCCTTAACCTCTTTCCCTGATTAAAGTTTTAGAAAGGTTGTAGTGGGGGCAAGTAGAGGGCAAAAGGATTGCCAGTGTTATAGTCTTTCTTATCCAAGTCGTTTGTCTTTTTCCAGCCATGACAATGGTGGGTTGAAGTTGTTATTGCCAGAAGACTATTCAGTGATCTATGTGAAATGAATTGGTTGTTTCATTCTTGTTCCTGTTAGATACTTACATCAGAAAAGAAAGATTGCTGGGATCAATACCACCCAACTGATACCAGAGACAAAGCAGTGGAGGATTCATTGCAGAGAGAAAATTGCAGTTGACATGCTACATGATCCTTCTAGGAAAGGGTTAAGCGAGTGATGCAGAGTCGTAGAGAAACTTGTCCTTTTTGCTGATTAGATTCTTGTGTGATCTGGTCTAGTCTCACTTCAGTGGAGTGTCTTTCCATACCCACTTGGGGACAAGGCTTCTTCTTACCTATGTTTGGCCATCTAAATTTATGTTTGAGGTCGTTGTCTAGGATCCCTCATAGCACATACGGAGACAAAAGCATTTTCAGAGGACTTTAGTTTCTCTGAGATAACTGTTTGGAGATGCTTTGAATCACTTTGTACAGGTTGTCCATGTAGTACTGTTCAGAAATGTTGAACTTCAGATTGTCCCCTCCTACAGAAGTGACTGGATCTTGGTTTCATTCATATGCCCAGAGAGGAAATTAATGTAAAAACTCTAAGTAAAATGATATGTGGGTTAACTTTTCCTTGACGGCTACAAGATTAAGAGCAGAGATGAACAGAAGACAAAATGTTATGTATTCTGGGAAGCTATTCCTATGAAAAAACAAAGGAGGAAATGTAACATTTTAGTGGGTGTTAAATATTCACACTGGAAATATTAGTGATGAAACTTATTCTGAAGGCAGAAGGCAGTAGGCAGTGTTTCCCATTACTCAGAGCACAGACTTTCCACAAATACCTGTGGTGTAATCTTGTCTTTGATAGCTCTTCTTTCCGGGGCATCAAATTCGTTACTTAGCTCTCTGTTTCAATTTCTAAGTCAATAAAATGGGGATAACAGTACCTTCTATCTCTCTTTAAAAATGTTAGTTAAGAATTCAGTGTTGAATTATAGGTGAACAGTGGTAGGTATATGCTGTATGTGCTCCAAGTCCTGGACTAGCACCAGGATCTCTTGAAGTGGATGGTACAGACTTAAATATGTAACTGTCACATTTCTATTGGCAAATAGTTATAAACTGTACATAAATTTTTCAGCTGCAGTTTTTGAGCCCTCCCTTGTGCTTCCTTTTTGGTTGTGGTCTTAAATATTTTAAATTTTTTTTTTCCAGAGGGAAAATACAGAGCAGAAGGGTTACTCGTAAGCTGTACTCTTGGTGATATATTTGGATGTTATGGAAAATTGGAAAACAAATTATTGCCATGTCTTATTAAAGATCCATGTGTCTGGACCAGATGTTTGCTCTACAGCCAGTTCTACTAATGAGGAAAAGGGTAACTAACCATAACATGATTGATTTCTGGGTGAAGGTCCATCTTTGCCTCTAACCCTAAGCAGGTGTTTGTATAAAAAAAATCATTCTCTGTATTGCAGAGAATGTTATATAGCCTGTCTACTACCAGGGCTTAAGAAAGAAAATATGTTGGCAAAGACCAACAGATCAGCACTTTTTCTTTAGGAAAAAAGCCCCTGACACTATTTATTAAAAGTATCTAGACAAGTGGCAAGTGAGTTTCTTTGATTATCTTATTTTACTGCCTCTGTTGCCTTGAATTGTGAATTTTGATTGCTTAGATAAATGCACTGAAAGACTGTCTGTTCTGACTTTGGCTTTGAGAAATACCTCTTTATGTTTTTCAGTGAGGTACTGTTTTGTAATTTACAACATCAGTCTCACTGTCTGAATCTACAGATATCTCAGCAACCTCTTCAGGAGTAATACAGTGTGGGTACCATTTTCCTCTGCCTTCCAACGGTGAGAGAATAATGCTTTCACAAAGCTGTGCTAAATTAGAAGATGAGCTTTTTCAGTGCTAACTCCCTATTGTTATGTACAATTTTAGTCAGTATGATTAAAGAAAAGGGTGAAGCATTCCAGCTTTCCGGGTGGTCTAAAAAATCTGTTATCTCCCCTCAGGTTTTCCACAAAAGTACTTGAGCTTTCCTGTAAGTCTCATGTCTGAATTTGAGAATCCCCATAAAGATAAGAAAGATTCAAGCAATCTCCAAAAGTTGTTTTTAAAAGTTGGAAATAGGACCAATGAAATCTCAATGTGTGTCCCTAAAAGATAATTCAGTGGTAGGTACTGGATAGAGCATGCTGTGTGATTTGCTGATGAATCCTGTGAGATTTACTTAGATGCAGGACCAACCACACCAAGAGCAGGGCAATAATTCAAGCACTTCTCCTGGGTGACAAAATTGCTGTCTTCCTGTAGCTGAGTTAGTGCTGAAAGGTGCAACAAGCTAGCTCATATCTTTTCAATAGGAATTTTTTAATAAAAGGCAATAAATTTAAAGCACCCAGCTGTTCTATAGAGGCATCATAAAAAAGGGACAGTGTGTAATAAATTACCCATTATTTATTTTAAAAAAGGGTTTCTAATGAAAGCTTAGCATTAATTTGATCTAATCACACTGGGAAAATTTGGCTGTTTTTCAAGAAATTTAGATCCTGCTCATAGTTAATTCTACTTTAACACTTTCTAGATTTTTCTCTCTTCTGCAGTATGTCCACTATACTTCAAAATTACTTTTTCCCTAAAGACTGGAGACTGCATATCCTGTTACGATCTATAACTTTATGTAGGCAAGCAGGATTTGAATCCTGACTAACTAGTCCCACTTACAGAGCTAACTTTTCACAACAAAAAAAGTGTGGACATATTAGTTGTTAGCAATGTACATGTGCTCTCACAAAGTCTTTAATCTCTTCTCCATGTTTTCTTAGTTTAGTGTTATGTTTTGTGTTCAACAGAAAAAGTTTTGAGCTTGGTTTTTTTTCTCCCATCAGTCTCTTTCTACATTTGTCCCCATTTAACTGCATATGCTTTCTGCTTGCTTGAGGATTTAGTTTAAAGCTCTTTTGCATTTTCTATCATCATTTGCTATGCTTCCAGTTAAGTGTCATCTGAAAATGTGGCCATTTCCCAAGACATTTAAACAATTCATGTCTTTTTTTTTGCCTACATTCTTTTCTGGTTCTTTAAAACCCCTTAAAAACTAAAGCAAACCAAAATTAACGTGATCTTTAGGTAGGTTTACATCCCAAAAAGTGAAGAGGCCTTGTTAAATAAATGGGGCTATGTTAGTTCTTGCAAAACTCTCTTCTGTTCCTATTTAACTTCATTATGTTTGAGTCCATTCAACTATTTCTACTAAAGAATATAAAAAAATACTTCATTTAATGCAGTTTAAAGACACTGATACATATAATTTTGCATTTAATACAATCTAATATCCTCTATTTTTTCCCTCCATGCAAACAGAGGAGGCTTTCAAGGACAGTGACCATACATGGACATCGACTGGTTTTCTCTTTAATAATTTTTAAAGATTTCTTTAAACATTCCCGTTCCTGTGGTTTGCAGACTGAAGAGAAGACTTTTACCCTCAGAAACTCTGCAATGAATTGAGAAATCAGTGCTTCTTAGCACTGATAAAATAACACCCTGACAAATATTTGATGGTGGAAGGATGGTGAGTTCACTCAGATGACTGACCAAGTCACAGTCTCAAGATTTCAGGGTACAGGGAAAAATACTGCTTTTGTTTAATGCTTTGTCTCGCCTCAAGATACTGAGAAGTCAGGCGAGGTGAAGTCAGTCTTTTATAGGCGAGAAGCTTGCCTGAAGACACCTTTACATTTCTGCCTTATACTTGGTTCATGTTTAACTCTTTTGCCTTCATCTAAATAAACACTGCATATCATTGGTAGAAAATGAATTCATTTCCTTCACAGCCAATCTTCTTAGGTGATGCCTCTTTTATTTATCATTGCCTTCCTCTTACTGAGTTTTGAGCCATGGTTCTTTGGACCCCAGTCATGTCTCAAAATTTATGGTAGACCAATACGACTTTTTATAAAATTCATAATACAAAGCATTAGGAAAGCTCATGGTCTCAGGGACTTCCAGTGGTGGTCTAAGGGCTGCAGTGGCCACTGCCACTGTTGTAGGGCATTTTACTTTCCCCCTTTTCTGTGCAAGGATCTGTGGCTGGCAATGTGAACCTCTGACAAAGGAGTGGAGCACTGACTGTTGTATTGTTTTACTCCTGGTGGCATTTGGTCATGCATAGCCATTCAGTCACTCATTGTCTGTCTTCTGTGCATGGGAGCACCACCTGTGTCTCCATCATTCACACTGTGCACCTTGCTAATGGCTTTGCAGTGTGCATACACAGAAAGGTGTGTGAGATGGGCCTGGTTTTGATCTAACGTTTGTATTTGCACCCATATCAAGGCCCTTTTGTGCTGCCAGAGCAGTAGTGGTGTGTACCTGAGAATTAAGCCTTATTTAAAGAGGAAGGGCTCAGTTCTGCCACACTGACTCAATTTCACATAATACCTTACTGGACAAATACTACTAGATTCAGTGGATCTGTTTATGTGAGAAAGGGCAGCAAAATCAGGCTGCTTGCACTTAAGCCCAATGGGACACAGGATATTAACTGTCTCTGTTACAGAAGAAGAACTGTTGTAAAAGAAATATTTGACACTGGGAAAGAAAGAACAGGTCAGCAGGATAGCACAACTTGAAGAACACAAGCAGTGATTATATGTCATTATTTGTCAGTATTCTTCTGTAATCTAGAGCGACGTTGGCAAAGTTAGCTGTAGAGCTCATGGGATGCTGGCATACCTGAATGGCTCAAGTAATATGAACTGAGCGTGATCTACCTTTCTTGGCGTCAGGCAAACAGAAGGCAATTTGGTTGAAATTCCTTCTATTATATTTTCAAGGATGCTCTCTATAGAAGAAAACATTGCTTTGAAATGTATTTGTTTTGAAGCACTTACATTCACAGAGCTCATAATAGCTCCGAGAGCTCCAGAGTAAAGGCTTGAGAGGAACCTCTGTGCATAACAGACACTATGCTTACGAACCACATTTTCCCAGCATGCATAATTCTAAATATTGAACGACAGCAATTACTAAGGGCATTTGAAGAGTGGGACATTGAGGATTGTTGTCATATTATATTAGTTATGGGTAATAGCTGCTGACTTTGGAACAGTGATGTGAAAATCAGACCACTTCAGAAGCTCAATTTGGAAGCTGGGAGAGTCATGCAAGGTGACAGATCAGTACTGATGTAGGAAATGTCTTAGAGGCAGATAACTGCTGTTTTATGCATAAATAGTTAGGGTCCCAATATTTTGTGTATGCAAATCAATGTCAAAATTCAGGTTAACCTGATTAGGATTGTCTCTTGCAGAGAAGGATTGTCTGTTGCTATATCACTGCAAGGATTTATAATTACATTTTAGATGGAGAAAAGCTATGAATTCCATCATTTACATAATATGTTGAATCCAGCGGTCCCTAGGAAAGTTCTTAGTATCAATTATTGTCTGTATAGAACACTTCTTGTTCAGAGAAACAAATGAGGAAGGTGCTTTTCCGTGGATTTAGGAAGGCATTTTGAATTGGCATGCGTGGTATGCCTTTGTGCTGATCCTGCAATGTGCATTTCTCATAGACATATTCCTAGCATGCACTTATTCCTAACTCACACTTATATTTGGTGAGAGTACATTGAACATTCCAGCAGACTGCTCACTCATCTTTGTTAGTTTGCCTAAAACACTGTGATCTCCATAGCTAATGATGCTTAAGGTTTTTTTTGTTGCATCTCATCCCTCATCTGCATGGGGTCACCTTTCCCATTTTTGAAGAAAGACTCCTGCAAAAGAAGGGTGTTCAGGAGAGATTGGCAGAGATCTGCAATATGTCTCAGGGAGGAAGTAAGATTCCTTCTAATCTGTGCTATAAGTAATAAAATGTGACCAGGCAAATCATTCTTCTTCTCTGGAAAAGTTCAAATAAACCATAAGGGAGATATTATGAACTCATCCAGCATGTAAAAAAACTCGTATTCTCATTCATTGACAAGGCAACAATAAAGAATTTATTTTGTATCTTGCATATTTATCATTTCTAGATGTCAGAAGTATTGCTTTCTGTCATCACTTAAAAAGATTTTCTGGTGAACCCCTCACATCTTCCAAAGAAGATGTGTATTATACCGGGAAAAGAGTTCATTTGCTATCATAATATAAGCTGTATTTTAGAATGGAATTAACTGTATTCACAAAGGACTGTTTTTAACATCTGGCTATCTAGATTAGGAGTGTTGCCATTGTAAACAGAATTTGCATATGTGAAAATTTTATAAATGTGGAATTTCTTTGGACTATGTAGTGGCTTACTGAATGTAATAAAGTATATCAGCCTCAAGATTTTCATAAGCTGTGCCTAGTTAGCAGGAAGTATATGTTACAGTGAGATTGGTTTAACAGGACGTTTTGCTCAAATATGCGAACACTCAATGCTCTTGGCAAATACGTAATTTCAAAGTTAGTTCTGCTGGTTTGTCTCTGTTACCTCATTCCCTCTCTCCAAACAGTGAGGCTTCTATCTCTAGACTATATCTAGTATCATCACCAGCATTAGTCCTTAGCTGATAAATGCAAACATGAAGCAAATTTTTGGCCATTGAAAATGAACTGGTTTTCTGTATGTGCTCTTTCAAAGTAATTTCTTTGCTCCTTTATTCCAATGCTACTTTTTGCTTTTGTACAACCTGATTTTCTTTAAGTGATCTGACAGAAAAATAAATGTGCTGCTGTTTAGATTATTGCTCATTATTTTAGGATTAAAAATTGGGTTGTTTTGCTGTGGTGTGTTACTGAGTATTTACAGTGATATGTATAATTGATAACTAGGGTGAGAAGCACATTTTTTTTTTAAGAATATAAAAGGAAGGAGAAGCAGAAAAGTGCACAGATTTTGAATATATGAATTCCTGTTTTTATAACTTGGATATAGCTCTATTCTCCAAGTCGTAAGGCACGTGCTGATTGTAAGTACAGAAGAGCTGTGTAATTTTCAGTCTTAAAGTAAGGTTTGGTTTTGTGTCTTTTGACAGTTCTGGCCTTTATTTCTTCTTAAGTATTGCTTGACATTTCAAGCAAAGCATAATATAAGTGTACCTAAAATTCAGAAATAAAAATAGAGCATAATATGCACTGAGTCTGAATCCATTGGTAGATGTTGTGACAGTAGGTGTTGCTTATGTTAAGAGTGGTTGTATTACTACCTGATCTGGACTACTTTTTTATAATTTCTGTATTAATTTTCATAAGCTTTCCCTTTCTAAGTATTATTCTGAAAGGGATTTTAGAGAGGCGAATAGTGGGGGGAATGTTTTCTTTTCAAAGCAAACACTCTGTCTTCGCTCCTAGAAAGAGCTACTGGTATCTCTGTCTTCCTCCCTTGATAAGTCTGGGGAAGAGAGGTTGAACTGCAGTTAATCTCAGTGCATACTACAAATTATATATTTAATTATGCATGTTCCCTGATAGATAGGTGAGAACTTTAACATTCTCAGGTCTGGAATCTAAAGTTATTATTTGTTGCAGATTGTTTTCCCTAAGCAAATGCAATGGAAGTACAATGAAGCTTTCTTTATGGAAGCAGGATGATTTTTTCTGCCATTTGAGAAACTTGAAAACAATAGGAAACTCTTGAATTTGGTGCATTTGCATGTACTTGGAAAAAGTCTACTTTTAAATAGGACAGCTCTGTATCATTTTAAAGCACTGAAGAGTAAGTAATATAAAATCAGCCAAGAGGATAATCTCTGACATTTACAAACATACATAATGGCATTAGTTCCAAGTAAGTTAGCTGAGGCAATTTGAACCTGTAGACCTGAACGAATAAATAAGCATGGCTTACCATCAGCTATTTCAGAAATGTACCGGTATTGCTGCGGAGCTTTGTGCATCCAAATAAGCAGGGGAGACCTACCAGATTTCTCTGGGGCTTCCTTCAGTCAAGACATAGCCTACTTTACTAGGAAATATTTCACAAACAGGTAAAAATTCTATGTTGCAGAGATTTCTGGGCTTTCTGGAATTTCTGCTGCAGTGTTTTAGAGCTGTTCTGAAAATAATAGGCTTACAAAAGACTCAGTGACAGAGCTTAAAGGTGAAATTAGTTTTGATGAAATGTCCCTGATTGGCAGGTCTGGCCATAGTTTCCCTTGCTTACCTGTGAAACGAATCCATTCTTTAGGCAGCCATATGCAGTGGTTAGACAGTGTTGCCAGCATGGGCCTGAGCTTGTACTTGATTCCAAACTGACTTCTCCAAATTCTCTGAACCCAAGCCAATGCCGAGCAGCTTTCTGCAAGCCCTGAGGAGTGCAGGAGAATAATAATTGAGCCTGTGCAAATTTTCGGCACAAGCAAAGTGCGTGCTTAGTATCAGGAAGGAGAGCGAAGCGTAGGCGTGCCTGCTCTTAGCCTCCGTCCCTTGCCATAAGTGCCACAATGACTTGCAGTCATGTAATGGCCATATGTGGATCGGAAGGACTGATGCTATGGTCAGCATGCCCCTGTGGGAAACAGGTCACTGTGGCACAAGTGACCTCGGCAGTAAGAGTGTGCGGAGCGTGGCTCGGGGAACGCGCTGCGCTTTAGCCCGCTCTTTGGTTCAGTGGGCACTTGGCAGGCATGGCTTCAGGGCTTTGCGACGCTGTCTTGCCATCAGTATGTATTGCCGTGCGTGGGGTAGAAGCACCGATACTCACCTCTTTGGACTGGAAAAGGTAATTCAGTTCCCCACTTACTCGCCTGTCTTCAGGGGAAATCTTATTTATTAAAGATATTAGCCACATTATTCCTCAGGGAAAAAATGTGAAGAAGAGGAAGAAGAGGTGTCTGAGTTAGCATTCTGAGGGCCAACTGAGTTTGGAGATTATTAAGCAGACATCCCAGCAATTTCTGCTCAGAGACTCAAGCAAGACTGTGCAGAGTGGGGCTGACCAGTGGCAGAGCCCCTTGGTAGGACAATATTCACCAGGGTCCCAAGTGCCTGCATCAGCAGTGCTCAGGGAAACCTCTGGTCCTCCAGTCTCAGCTCCAATAACTTTAAATATTTGCCCTGAGAAACATTTAAGACAATTAACCTGATGTGGTGTTCAAAGCTAAAAGCTTGATTTAAAAGTAGAGAATTTAGAGAAGCACAGCTGAGAGTTAAATTTGGCTTGTGAAGCCTTTATTTCTGGTACTGATGTTTAAGATGGAAACAACCCAGCTTGACTTCCAGTTCCCCAGAGTGAATTTGTATGCCTGAGATTTAGAAGAAAAAGCCCTTTTACTGGTATATTGAGATATTTAACCTGAAAATCCATGAAAGAAGACAAAAATGCAATTTTTACAATTCTTTGATTGCATTTTTTAGGGGAAAAACATTTAAAAACTGGAAACAGTGCTAAATGCCAATTGTAAGACGCTTGCTTTAATGCTGATTTCCTGATACCATCTGTTCTGTAACAAAAAGACAGTCTCTTAGTTTCTGGGTCAGAAACAGGGCTCTGGTAGTAACTTTGTACTTCTTGGAGGATGTCATGTGCTTTAAACCAATTCACTCCTGTGGTGCTGTGCAGTGGGAGGTCAGCTGAAAAGTTTAAGATAACCCAGGACAATTTAAATCACACAGTTTTAGCAAGGGTCTGTTAGTTTTAAGCACTAGCACAATTTGGCCAAGGACTATGTGTAGATTGATTCTTCAAAGTTAAGTGCACATCTAAGTAAGTCCTGGAGGCTTGCTGCAAACGGTTTTATGTTTATTCTTTTTCAAGACTTCCTTTATAAAAGTTTCTAACTGGGTGACACTTTCTAGTTTATACCAAACTTTTGTAACGGTGAAACTTAGAGTACAGGATGAATGTCCTGTCTGTAACTGCAACTACATCCTCATGGAATATAAATCTGTCAGCCCATTCTCTACATTATTGTTCTAATGGACACTTGTTTTGTGGTGGTTTGGTTGTTTGTTTTTTTTTTTTTTTGCCAAAGGTATGACAGAAGTAATCTTCTGAGTAAACATATTTTCAAAATTGTTAAAAATTTGAGTTTTTAGAAGTGTGTGAAATAGTTACTGACAATTGGTAAAAATTGAGAGGGCAAGTTACTGGTATGCCTTAAGTGCATGATCAAATGCTTTTGTACGTGTGGGGCTTTGTGGAAGCTGAAAGACTTGCTTTTTGTTACCAGCTTTCTGAAATTGCTCTCTTGCCCTATTGTTTTGTTTTGTTTTCATTCCTTTTCCAAATGAAGTTCATAGAATGTTCACAAAAAAAAAAAAAAGATATCATCTGGTAAACATTTCCATCTGCTAGAATACCCTCTTTTAGCAACTGTAGCTAAGGGTTGCTTAGAAGAAACCCAGGAGACTAATATTTACAAGTATCACCATTTTGGAAATGAACACTGAGTATTCCAAGTAAGTCTGAATATGTCTTGAAACTGGCAAAAGAAAAACCACCAGCATTCATTGAGGACCTAGTCTTCCTAATTTGAGTTTCTTCCTCTGTCCGCTGGCAGCACAGGGAATGTAGCACCTCCAGTATGGGCTGGAGCTCAGTTAAACTGGGACCCTTCAGCTGGGAGTGTAGGAAACCCGTAGGACACACAGGGTGGTCCTAGTCACCAGTCTGGTGTTGGCATTGCCACCCACCTTTTACAGAAGAGTCAAGGAGCGCCCTGGGGAAAAACTGACGCCACAGCCCCTGCGCCGGCGGAGTGGCACGTGCTGTGCGTGGCTGGATCGCCAGATAAGCACAGACGTGGTTCCCCGCGACGGACGTCGCTGACCCCTGTTCCCTCCTTCTGTGGGAAGAGTGGACGTCTAGGAAATCTCGCTGCCTGGCACCAGCGCTCACCCTTCCTGAGGCAGGGCAGTGGGCCTCTCCTCCCGCCCATGCCAATGGTAGCAAATCACTCGTAACTCTTTCAGGGACTGAAGTGGAGTCCTCATGCTTGTCTGCCTTGTCTCGTCTTGCCCTGGATCTTCACTTTCAGGGTCAGTGGTGGGTTCCCAGTGTATTTAGCAGCCTACAATGTTGATAAATGTACTTAGGCACCTAATCATAGATTATGCTAGAAAGTAACTGCTTGGATTGTTGTCTTGGACATTCAATGGGTTTTCTGGAACTTTCTGAATATTTTCATGTCCTCTTTCTTCTCCTGTTTACCTGGGAATGCTAATAATTGAAATCCCCTCTTTATTCAGAGAAACATGGGCAGTGGCCCAGCAAGGCTGCACATATCACAAACACTTGTAATTTTACCTCGCCTATAGTGGAAGCTGAGGACAGAATCCAAATGGACAGATTAGAGTTAATCCTTGAAAGTAAGATGAAGTTCACAAATTGTTTATTTGACAACTTAGTTTATTTGTCTAGCTCCTGCCATCTATATAGCCCATCTATCCCTTCTTGATAAAGAGATCATTTATTGTTCAGAAACAAGCCTCAATTTTTTTCTGTGCTGGTGCACACAACTAATGCATGCCATTAATGCGATCCAGAGGGAGCGGTTGGAAGATGAGAGGATAATTTACTCACCATATGCATCCAGTCCTCAGCCTCATTGCTGAGATTCCCCTGCTGGTTTGGATTCTGTTTTCTGACACAAACCTGCCCTACCTGTAATATCCAGAATCACAGTAAGCCTACTAGTTTAATTCAAGGATAGGATGGTACAATTTCTGTCTGCAGTCTTCCGAATTCAGAAAGCTCAATTCTGTTTTAATCTGCAGACCTATGCCTAGTCCTGGCATTGCTACCTCTGTATGAGTTGAGAGCTACGTTAGGAAAGACTGTGAGATAATGGTAATCAATAAAATATGAATAAATTATTCATATTGATTACACTGGAAATTGATCTGGTTTGTCTCCACATGAGAAAGAGAATTCTTGGAGGAGGGGAGTGGATTTCAAGATGTGCTGTGCTGCAGGGGTGTTGCATGGTGCTGCAGGGGTGTTGCATGGTGCTGCAGGGGTGTTGCATGGTGCTGTAGGTATCAAAGTGCCTCGGCCTTAACAAGTGCCTGCACCTTGCAGCTCTGTAACCTCTCCCTGAAGCCATTGAGCTGTCAGCTGGAGCCTTTGTGCCAGCTTTTTTTCTGTTATTGTTTTCATGCTCTTATTCTTGTATCATTTTTATGGACTTGCACCTGCAAATCCTGACAGTGTTGTTATGGAAGGCCGTTATGGAAGTAGCTACCACTGGTTTGAGAATCACCCTTCTTTCCCCTCTTTCCTTCCCTCCTGTTTTGTAGATTTTAATTATATTAGAGAAACGAAAAACTCTGCACAACAAAGTAGAAAATAATCATCCAAATGCTCAATAAACATTATCCTATGAGACATGTGGACAAAAGCTTAGCAATCAATGTGCAGTGCTTGCGTCTGATTAGTGTACTCTGGTCAGTGCTAACAGCATCTTAAGCGGGAGCAATCCATAGGGAATTTGAGTTGGTCTCAGTGAAACATTTAGGATGAGGAGAAAAGTCCTCCTCTTCATCATCACCACCTACCTCCATCACCACTGGAGACACTGTCCAGAGGATGACACTCACCTGGGACCCCACGGCTGCCCTTACTTGGCTGGCTTCTGGGGAGTTTTTCCTCCTCCTCTCCGCATTTTCCTCTTTCCTGTCCTCTTTTCTCTGTCCTTCTCCTCTGCTTTTGTTTCTGTTTTTCCCCCCAAATTGCTTTGTCTGTTAGAGTCAACGCGTGTCATCAGCAGCGGATCCTGCTAAATAAATCTTTGTGCACGTTACCCTGCCTCAGCATCCTTTGTGCAGCAGGGGAATTGATGGTCAAGGTTGAAGTAGAAGGCTGTAAGAGAAAGTGAAAGGTTGTGATCCGGACAGGTAAAAGCTGAAGAGGAAAGAGGGGTCGAGCAGCAGGACCTCAGGCCAGACGTAGCGCTGGTTTGGATATACTGGTATGGTTGTGCTGATCTCTGCTGTCGAAGTGCTCTTGCTGAGGGTACAGTTTGTAACAGGAAAATGATGGGATGCTTTCAGCTCTCTCTGCAAAAGTGCAGTGTTTCTGGGATAAATGCACCCGTGCAAGGACTTCACTGGCACTGATACATCAGTCACAAGGACTCTTAGAGCCAACAAACGTTTGTAGGAGACCAGAGTGTGTTTGTGCATGTTGAAGAAAGCGGGATGCGCGCAGAGGCACAGGCTTACATCTCCAGCTGGGCCCAGCACGGTTCCTCTGACAAAATGGGACACAGAATGTGTCAGACATCTCTTGCAGCCCGTGAGTGACTCTGGCCTTCCTGAAGTTTACTGCTGCTGCTTCTCCTCCTTCCTGGTGCGGAGGGTGCAGGACGCTACGTAATCCCCGCACGGAGAGGTGAGCCTCCCAAGCCGTGAGCAGTCTGGAGGGTGTGTTAGCCCAAAGGCTGGCTCCTGGGCCGGCGCGGCAGGCTGAGGTCCCCCGCGCGGGGGCTGCTGGGCACGATGTCACTCCAGTGGTCCCTGCCGCTGCCCGTCACCTCCAGCAGAGCTTCCAGCACCTCTCAGAAGCCTGTCTGCAGATCTCTAGGGCCAGGAGGCTTTGTAAAGTGACCTATTTTCACATTTGCTACTCCTTTTGCTTACAAAAGCAGATTTAGCACGGTCCTTATTTTGTTTCGATTCTATTGTGTATATACTAATTGTATATTCCATGAAAAAATATAACTAGCTGACATTCACAAAGAGATACAATATCAAATACAATGTTATTTTTTTCTATTCATAAGTAATGGATAGAAAACAGCAGGTGTTATATTTTGTCTTGGAGCAGATAACATTCAAGGAAGAAAAAAAGGAAACCTCTCTTTTTTCCCCACGAGTAAGGGACTGATAAATTATTCCATGATAGATAAGGATAGAACTCATAGACATAACAAAGCTTTGGAAAAAAACCCCACGTAATAGTAATAGTGGTAGTAATAATAGTAATAATAAAAGATGAATGTATGCTTACACTGCTAAAAACTTGTTTGGATGCAGAGATCCAAAGCTTTCCATATGATTGAATCTAGAAGAAAGGCTTTGTATTGCTCTTAAAAAAAACCCACAACCAAAACCAAGCCACTGTACAAATGCAGTGGATTTGACGCTTTGACTGACAATAGATAACCCAAGGCTCTTTTATTTTTACTTGCTTTTCTACATTTGTGTGTGACACAAAATTGAAATTCCAGTATAAGAATAATTTGTAACTCCAGCTGTCTTTGCATCTATCAAATAGGGAGAAAAAATATGTCCAACACTTTGAAAACCCAAGAAAATTCTCCTGGGAGGAAGTTGAAATAAGAGAAAAGGGGTACAATAGTACCTCATCCATTCCGGTCCCCAGCTCTCCTGTTCCTTTCCCTTTTGTTTCCATTGACTCGTTCTTCACCACGAGAATTTGCTCTTGAGCTGCTATTAGTATCTATTAAGTGTTATCATATACCCAATGAGTTGTCAAGATTCAGTCAAGATTCCTGGTCTATTATACAACATTTCTAAGTGCTCTCTCAGAGCGCGTAGCTTGGGAACAAAATCAGAGTTTCCACCCCATCTGTTTGGTCACTCTGGACTCTCCTTATTCCGGTGCTCCTCGATCCATTCTTGGTGACCTGCTGGGAGGTTTGGCTGAGGTCTGCTCCCTGGGCAGGTCTGGGTCTGCCGTGCCAGCCACGCAATCTGCTGCCCTGTGCCTGGGCCCTGCAAGCGCTGCTGTGGCTGCTCTGATGGGCCAGGGGCATGGTAAGAGAAATCCATGTGGAGAAGCTCACCAGTGAAATCCACACCTAGGCCCTGGCCGAGATGAAATTTTCCAGTGGTCTGGGTGTTGGCTAGAGTCTGACAGTGGAATAGTTCTGCCAAGAACAAGGCAAAAACATTCACTGATTATCATGGGCACAGACTTATACTACTTAGAAAGTCTTATCTCCTTCACTCCATCCAATTCATCAATATGAAAAAAAGTGAAGAAAAGATTAAACGTTTTTAATGAAATACAAGAGAATTAACTCAGAAAATGTGTCTATATTCTTATATTTCATGCAGTCCCCTGCTGATTACATCTTTTATTGATATCCATCTGAGTTGGTGATGAATCTCTTCTATGTATTCTTCACTCCTCCAGTGTAATTGAGCCTTACCTATCTGAGGTATATTTAGATAACTGGCTGACTGTGGTGCCGTGCAGTTGATTTTAAATTGATGCTGAATAGTGGAATAGTTGCTTGTGGTACAAAATAATAAATAGAAGCATCTCTGAGGTCTGTCCAAGAGCAGTTTAGAGATCAAGGTTAAATCAGACTTTGTAAAACTGGGCACAAATCTGCGCAAGTTGATTGTGCATCACTTATGCCAGGGCTGAGTGTGGCATGGTGAGCTACGAGCTGGGTTTGCAAAGCTTTCTGAGTGCACAGAATACCATTTGAACTGAGCTTTTCCTGTTGGTCTTTGTATAACATAGGGAAAACTTCAGATATTTTGAAACTCTCTAGAAAATAACGAGAGCAAAAATGGAAACCTGGTATCTTGGAATAGAAACTATTCAGGTATTTAGGAAACTAAAAGTACATCAGGAGAAATAAAGGTCTGAATCTCTGCTTTCTCTGGCTTGGAACAAGGCCTTAAACATAGTTGTCCCTCTTTTCAGAGAACAACACAACATGATTGGCCATTTGACTCTCCTGCCAGGTCATTCTTCACCGGTCCTCCGGAATGGCAAACAGATCTAATAGATACGTGTTTTCAGCACAAAAGTTACAAATGCCTTATTCTGGAAATGTTTGCATGAAATGAACTTCTGTCAGAAATTAAGTTAAGCTTAACATTTTTTCACCTGGCTCCTTTTACCTGAGAATATGGCCTGGCCTGATCTTCAGCCAGCTCTCTGATCTGTGTCTTCAAATCGACTGAATTTTCTGTTACGCATCTAATGTCTCTTTGGAGGTGAAAAAGAGTTATACCCTGTGATTTTAAAAGTTGGAAGTTTTAGTATGGATTTCAACATAAATGTTTAGACTAGCTGATAAGGTAGGTAGGTAAGCTGCTCATTGCAGCTTCACCAGTTATGTAAAAAAACTTTCCATTGTATTTACCCTGGGAAAATGGTGCCTCTCTGCTAACATCTGTATGTCAAAGACAAGGATGGGCTTATTCTGAGCTTAGCTTATTAGCAAAACACTCAGGATCTACTCACTTTCTTGGGCTGATGGTTTGTAAATAGGCTTAGAGCTGAATCAGAGATTTTGTATCGTGGTGCCATTCATTAAGTAGACTGAAGTAAAAGAAAGGGCTGAAGGTTTGACTTGCTTGGCAGGCAGCAAGGAAGAAATCCTGAGCTTGCATCTCTGCCATTCAGTTTAAAAATGTTGAATGCATCTGATGAAATGGAGCATTAATCCTGCCTGTTTTAATGCTCTCTAAAACTTTTGCAGACTGACTTTCCACAACAAAATGTGAAGGTTTCTCTACTTCTCTGGACATGTCCTGGAAGATGCCTATCGCTCCCAGCTGCCTTTGAACTAATTGAGCTGCAGCTCAGATAACAGGACTTTCAGTTTTGCCAGTTCTATTAGTTTGAACTTGTTGAGTAGGCGAGAAGAGAAATAAAAATAATTTTTTTGTGGCAAAATTTGATATAAAGAAAATGTCCTTTTACTGGTTCTAGCTGAAGGGGAAAGTATATTTTAGAGATGCAAAGGAATTTTTGCTGAAACCTTTCTTGTCCATTTTTCTTGAAGTGAAAGGGTGGAGTCAAGTTCTGAAGCAATTTATTTTAAAACCAAAAACTCACTATCAGGTTGCAAGGAACAAAAAATAGTAAAAGCATGTCTGTGGACTAAATTATACTTGGAAGGTTTTGTCAGTTATTTCCCTTGATGTTTTTTTCTGTTTCCTTGAGATACTATATAAATAAGAATGTTTCAGATTCTTGATACAACAGCAGTACAGATGTTTAATATCATACTTCAGAAAATTTTAATTAGCAATATTTATAGTAATATTTTGCAGATCCTAATGGTGATTTTGAATTCTTACAGTCTTCCTCTGTTGAATGTTTTCATAGTAGTTTTTACCATGTGATCATTACAAAATGGAGATGCCATAGTAAAACATTTCCATTGACATTCACATTTTTTCAGTGATGGGAGCATGTTTTCTTCTTTTTAGAGTATTGCATAGCTTTCGCCTTGTCCTCTCTTCTATCCAGTTACATACTGAATAATCTGTGTAATTTTTGATTACTCTTCTAATAGAAAAAATGTTTTGGTGTTAAAGTACTAAACCGAATAACAGCAGGTCTAGTGTTAGTGCCCAGCTCTGCTGCAGGCTTCTTGACTGGTCTTTGGCATGTTGCTTTAGCTCTCCGAGCCTCCTTTTCTGTCTCTTAAAGGATGGAAGAGGGTTCATCCTTTCTCCCATCCTTCTTCTAGAAGAAGCTTATTCTGAAGAGTGTTCAAACATAACTTAAATGCCACTGTGTTGGTAGCTTAAGTACGTGTTTACAGCTTTGCTTAAATAAGCATAGATACATGCCATTAAATCCTTTCCTGAACCAGGATCATGGACTGAAGGTGGTTCATGGTAAGGAGCACCCCTGAGAGTGTGCCTGTGTTTGTACATGGTGTAGGGGCACCCACCAGGGAGGAGAGCTCGGAAGGCTTGAGGGGTACGTACGATGTAAAGGGTGTCACTATTCAAACTGTTCCCTTACACGTTGGACCTGCATCAGTTCTGCTACCGCAGCGTGTCAGGAGGATGGGCTGAGGTTGCTGCTTCTCACACGAAAGGATTCATTTATGGTCTGTTTCTTTGATTTCAGCGCGATTGTACCTGGGCTGCATGTGAAACTGCTCTGCCTTCCTGTCAAACCGGGAATGACTTTATCTCACTGTCCTGCAACGGAGGAGTCAGCAGCTACTGTCAGGCTGTCTGAGAAACTGGGAGAGCGAGTTCTCTTTCCGCCTTGCTAAGCTAATGGTACACAGATCAGCCCAGTTAAGAGTCAGGTCCACTCTGGTCTTTTTGCCAATGAGTGTTGGCCATGAATGCTGTGAGAAGTGCCGTTATTTAACTAAAATTCTCACTGTGGTAGAGAAAGCTGTGCTGTGCTGAAAAGAGATTTTTACTCTGTTGAGCCCTGAAATGCAAAATAGGTATACTTTGATTCTGTATTTGGTTATGAGTATGATTACTTCCTTTTTGCAAAACATGGTATAAATAACAGCCCTAGATGCAGCCCTGGCAAGCATTATTGGCATTATTGTCAATCAATGTGAAAGGAGGATACTTGTTTTTTTGCAGAATTGGGCTGTTTATAATTGGAGTTGGTGGAAGGGAGGCTAGCCTGTAATTTTACTGAATTAAACCCATACTTGGAGATTAATTTTAAACTTTTTTTTTTTCCTGGGGGGAAGATTATCTGTTTAATAGTGGCATAGTTTAAATAGTTTTAGTGGCATTTACACTAGGTCTGAACAGCTCACATAATTTTATTTTAAGGTCTGAAACTAATTTTTCATTTTGAGTCCCTTTTGTCCCCCCACTACTCAGCAGGGAGCTGGAGATTGTTTTAGCTGTCTCATCACCTATGAGCCGTTGCATTATGTTTAGTTTTAATCAAGTTGTGCATAAACAAAATGCTTGCTCCTAGGCATTCCTCCTGAATGTTGAGGAGCTAGCATTAATATAATTTTATAAGAAATACATTGATAAGCTAAATGAATTGATAAACATTTTTTATTATTTTTCCTTAATATATGATTAGTAGGAGCCATATGAGGATAGTGAGGATTAGAATTATCCAAACAGCAACAGAATTAAAAACCAAAATCTGCTAATATATTACTTATACAGGGAAGAGACTGTAACAAACTTTCTATCCCTTCTGAAAAAAATTTGCTAGTATTTGTATTTTTAAAAATCTGAGTTATAGTTTGAGCGGCTGAGTCTTTGCTTCAGGGACTGTGTATGTTGAATCTGATTAGAATCACCTCTTTGTGTGCAGCTAGGCATCCTTCTGGAAGACAATGCACAAGCCTACTTTATCTATCTTATTGAGAATCACCCCCCCACCCAACCTGCTTAGAAAGGTACTGAGGCTTCCCTTTGTTTCTTTTGAGTTACATAATTTTCACCTGTATTCACTGGTGTTTCTTTTCCAGTGTAAACTATGTGTGATTGATCCTCCTGCATTACTAGAAATTAAAGCATGATCTAACTTTAATTGCACTTTCATTTGTAGATCAAGCTGTTCTCTCCTATGTCCCATGAGAACAAGATGTGGCATCAACTGTGAAGCCAATTTCCATCAGACATTTAAAACAAGGCAGAGATATTACTCTGTGCATATCCATAAATAAAAAAAAAAAAAAAAAGAGCTCCTCTCAGAGCTGGAATTAATTTCTTCAAGTTTTTTCCCCAGTCTCCTGTACCATGTAGAAAGTGTTTTATTCTAGGTGAATGGGTATGTGAAAGGGTGCGTTGTCTCTTTGGATGATTTGATTCAGATTTGAGTACAGATGAAAGCATGCCTGACATTTATTTCCAAGACGGTATTGGGAGACAGGGCAACTGTATTCAGCAGCTGAGTTTTGTGTTCAAGTTGAGCAGCAGCAACATGCTAATGTACCACAGAATCCTTTCTTACAGGTCCTAAATAAACAGCACTGGGATTTCACTGACATAGGGTATCAGGCTTTAGCAAGGTACATTTTGTAAGGACTTACACATATTCGGTAATGGATGTCAGTGAGTGGACTAATATTTATTGTGGTGGTGAAAATGTAAAATTCTAGCACAGGTCATGGAGTTACTATACTCAGAAGCCCATAGAGCAATACTGGTTCTTTTTCATATTTGTCATACCAAATCATCTTTAGAACACAAAATTCAAACTTAGTTAATTTTATTGCACAGGTAATAACTTCAGTGAACCATCAGAATTCCAAATCTACCTCTAGCAAATTTTCTTATTGTTTCTGGTGGACGAAGGATCTTTCTGGTATGGATTCTCTTCTGCTGTGGTGAAAAGGAAAAAAGGAGGATTGCTCAGATGCCATTATTGGTGGTGGCACAATATGAGAGTTTGTCATGGTTTAACCCCAGCCAGCAACTAAGCACCACACATGGTGGGATTGGGGAGAGAATTGGAAGAGTAAAAGTGAGAAAAATTGTGGGTCAAGATAAAGACAGTTTAACAGGTAAAGCAAAAGCTGCGCATGCAAGCAAAGCAAAGCAAGGAATTCATTCACCACTCACCATGGGCAGGCAGGTGTTCAGCCATCTCCAGGGAAGCAGGGCTGCATCATGTGTAATGGTTACTTGGGAAGACAGATGCCATCACTCCGAACATCCCCCCACCCCACCCCTTCCTTTTCTTTGTCCCAGCTTTATATACTGAGCATGATGTCGTATGGTACGGAATATCCCTTTGGCCAGCCTGGTCCCGGCTGTGTCCCCTCCCAGCTTCCCGGGCACCCCCAGCCTTCCTCACTGGCAGGCCAGCACGAGGAGCTGGACTGTCCTTGACTGCTTAGCAGCAACTGAAAACATCAGCACGTTATCAACATTTTTTTCACCCAAATCCAAAACACAGCCTCATGCTAGCTTCTATGTAGAAAATTAACTCTATCCCACCTGAAACCAGGACAAAGTTAAAGCTAAGACGAGAGTTTTACCAGTTTGCAATAGCTTCCACGCCATCGGAGACTGCCAGAAAGGATTGTGCTCCTGTCAGTTCCCGTCACTGTTTATAGAGCTTTTTGGAAAGGTGATGCTGAGGGTCTGTTTCTGCTGAGAGCTCCCTGTGCCTGGGGAGTTACCAGCAGGGGAATGTAGAGCTCATTTCTGGTCTTTCTGCACACCATGAACAGCACTTAGGAAGCGGAGCATTTGGCCTTGCGTGATGTAGTTGTATTAAGCTGCTCCTTGCCCTCAGTGCCAAAATATATATATTTCAAAGTTAAGTTCCACGTCATTCTGATGTGGGCCCATGCATACTCTGAAAAAGTCATTGCACCCTTGACTTTAAGTGTAAAGTGTGAGTCAGAAGTCTACTGAGTGACTCTCTCTGCTTTTGCTGCTAATGATTTTATGGCAATAAACTCACTTGGAGATGGCAGATATACAGAAAAACTGAGTCTGTTTCCCAAACAGTATACAGACTAAATCCAACAAAAGAAAGAGATAAAGATGTGCAAGAAAGGCTTACGTTATATATACCAATCAGACAGGTTGATGATAGACATGTGCTGGTGTTATTTCCCACTCTTCATTGTTATCGCTTGAATAAATATAAATTACTTCAAACTTCCCAGTCTTCAGACTTCAAGAAACCAAACAGCAGCTAATTTCAGTTATTTTTTCAGTGAGTGTGTGTGGTATGGAAATACATCTCTCCATTCCTGTTTTCTTTGCTGGACCTCCCGCTGAGGCTTTTGGCCACTTGCAGCTTGTACCGCATGCAGATGCTGTTACTCCAAAGTGTTGCTGCGGCAGAGGTGTGAGCTCAGTGTTAGTGTTTTGTGTCAAGACCAAAGGCCGTGCTGTGGGTGTGCTGCTGGGAGGAAGGGACTTTGCGGTAGCGGCCCCTCACTTTGGCCTTGGTCCTGTGGGGAGGTCAAGGCCATTGCTCTCCAGTGCATGTATGGGCAGGCTACGGACACAAGAAAAGTAGGTAAAAGAAGGGACATTATTTTCAGCTCCTTGCTTACCTGCTGCTTTAATCTCAGGAGCCCAGGATAAATAAAGGTGCTGAGGTAGTTGCAGACAAATGGTATTATTACGAAGTTAAAGTGTAATCCTCCAGGTAGGAGCAGGCAGGCTCTCACTAATGATGGATGAGGCTTTGCCGAAGGCATCAGCCTGCTCACCACTGAGCACTGTATTCACTGACTGTCAGATGAGCCTCTAGTTAATTTTACTGTTTATACTGCTTCTTGGAAGAAATCCAGAGGTTCGGAATGGGACAGACACATCCTGGTGACTCTGTGCTCATGCCTCAGCTGCCCCAGACCCAAGTGTGGAGTTGTTCCCAGGGGCAGCTCTGTCATTGCTGCAGGTCACAGAGGGACTGCCCTGTCAAAAACCCTTCATTGAAACAGAGATCAAAAAGTACAGCTGTTTGCATAATACCTGGTTATAACATGTGATTGAAAATTTTAGCATTCAAAATTTTTGAAGGGATAAAAGGGAGCACTTGTTTCCCACCTCTACTTTATAAGCTTATCTGAGCATATAAGCACTCAGAACAGGTTGACCTTGGAGTCACATAGGTTGCTCAATATGGAAATATTTTTTGTTTGTTGCGGTTTGGTAGACTGTCTTCTGTAGCTCAGGGCTTCTCCTTGTACAGTTCTTCTCCCTTATCTCCCCTGAGCCTGAACTATGCTCCAGAAAATAAGTTTTCATGTGGGGAAAATGTGTTTCCAATCCTTTAGTTGCAGAGGCAACTTTTAAAGTACAAACTAGTGAAGTCTGTGTCGGTTTCCAGCCATTCTGGCTATGTCTAAAATAGGTATAACCAAGGTGGCTTTGAACCATGTAGCTTGCCTATAACAAGGACACTGTGCTGAATTAAAGTAGCTAATTATCTGCAATGAAAAGCTTGCCTGGGTCAAGGCAGCTCCCTTGCTTCTGGACTAGCTTGTTCCAAGGAGCCTCCAGGATCTCTCTGCAGCACTGCACCATGCGGAGCAGGCACGTGTCCAGCAAGGAAAGGTTGTACAGCAGTAAGCTGCCATTACAAATCTTACTGAGGGGCTGTCTGAGGCTGCATCCTGGCTCCTTTTCAGGCTGTGACCCTGGGGTGCACAAGGCTGCTTAGTTGTTGCATCCCATTGCTCCAATTTCCACTGAAAGGAAAGCCAAGCAAACTGCAGCAGGATCCTAGCTGGGCAATCAAAATCCTGGAGCATGCTCTGGTTTTTGTCAGTAATTAGATACAGCCTTAGGCAATAAGGGTGGGATTCATCTCATTTGACTGAAAGTGTTGGAAAGTTACCTATCAGTTCTGGACTGGTTGTGTAGGTTGCCTCAAAAGGAGAGAGGCAGGTAATTCCAGTGGATGCTTTATCTTATCCTGGAAGAGATGAGATGAATCCCACTCTGGAGGCATCAGTCTTTCTCCATTGATTGCATAGAAGCAGCCTTGATGATTGTGTTGAACTTGATGGTGGTCTTTTAGACAACTAAAGTTCAGTGAGATGCATTTTTTGGTATATGAAGCCGCATCTATGCTACGCTTTGGAGAAGAGGCATGTTCCTAGTCAGAGGATCTGAACTATCTAGCATAATTAACAGCTTGTTTAAAGTGATGAGAAGGTGATATGTGGGAATAAACCATCTGAGACCATTTAAGAAAAAGACAAACTCAAAAATCCCACAAAGCCTAAGAAGTCAGCGGATTAGTATATGAATGTAGCTGGAGCAATTGCATGAGTAGCTAAAACTAGCACCTTATTAGATCAAGTTATCAGGACACATTTTATGGGTAGTAGTCTAGGGAGTATGCTGCTCTATTTTCCTTGCTTTGACTCCTAATCTAGCCATATCTATGACAAATGCCTTTCTATTTAATTTCCAATAGACAGCAGCAGTTCACATGGAGGTTTTTTTTTCAGTGAATGTACATGTGAATCAGAGGACTTTCAAAATCTCTCCTTTTCACTCAGAAGGTTCAGTGTAATTCTGATGTATGCAATACATGCTGACTTTGTCACCATAGCAAATTTGTGAGGAGCGTTGTTGAAAGGTTGAATTTATCTTGAGACAGAGCCAATTAAAAACACTTATTCACAACACCAAGGTGTAAAAGGAAAAGAAGAGGAAAACAGGTCTTTTCTTTGTCAATTTTTGTAGACTAAAGTTACATTAAATCCATTAGTTCAAAGAGAGCATTATCAATTTTATTTTCCTCAGAAGCTTGATTAAAGTCAACTCAGAAGCTGTTTTAGGACCTAGAAATATCATGCCCCCACAGACCATGTCTGGGCTGTTGAATTCTTCAGAGTTCCTGAGTTTCGTGCACATCCTGGCTGTGACAGAGTGACAGTTTCACGCTACTGAATCAGAGTGGGTACATGGTCATGCGTCTGCCAGTTGTCTCCTAAAGTGATTGTGTGTGTACAGACCAGGTAGGAGCCACGGTGTGCTCTCAAAAGTATTTGAACTTTTTTGAGTAGATTGAGAGCTGATTTTTAGGAAATGCTGAGAAAAAAATGGCAGCATTACCAGAGAACAGGCAGATCCCTAGAGGGCAGGAAAAATAGATTATGAAACAGAAAAGTAAGTATTGTCATTCTTACGTCATGCTGTACATTTATTCCACCTAAACTTCTAATTATACTTAATACCTTTTGATATGAATAACTTCTTTAGTCTTGCTTTTTGTATACGTCATTTTATCTGCTGTAAGTCTTTCAATATGCTCAGAATTAAAATTGCTACTCATTTATAATTGTCTGAGATTCCTGCACAGCATTTTTCCTCTGTAAGACCGGCTGCAGCTCAGTTTGGCAGAGGCAGCATGCTGTGTACAAGCACCTCGCTTCCAATAACCAAAGGCAGTTGCGTAGAAGTCAGTTTTCTTTCATATCTGTAGAACAATTATGGGAATCTTCTGTGTTCTGAAAGTGTGCAAAACAGTCAGGAGAATAGGACAAGCTGAAAAGGTTTGATAAAAAGGTCAATTCCTTAGCATTTTGTCTTGGTTTCAGCTGGGATAGAGTTAATTTTCCTCCTAATGGCTGGTGTAAAGCTATTTTTTGGTTTTAGTATGAGAATAATGTTGATA
>NW_010558225.1:12507-42176 GCF_000687285.1 Phaethon lepturus | reverse complement strand
CCTCCCGCCGCAGGCACTGGAGGTGTAACCACCCACCTCCTGCTTCCCCTGCTCCTTCATCCCTGCACCGGTGGATGTTTAGTTGTAGGTGAAGCTGCCTCGTGAGTATCTCAACAAGAGCTTACGCCATCGTAATCCAACAACAAAAAAGCCTCCCGACCAAAATACACATCCTTTGATCCCTACAAGTTAAAATAACTTTTGTTTGCGCAGCACAACATCCTCCACCTAAAACAGAGCGACTTGCCTCTTTGTGGTCTCTAGGACACTAAGAGCACGTTTTTCTGCTCTTAGGGGGAGGCCTGGTCCCGGTTAGGACGCCGAGGGGACCCAGTCACCCGCTCTTGCCTCCAGCTGTCCCTGGGAGCAGGCTCCCGAAGCACTTCTGCGTCCCCGAACAGCCGCGCCGCAGGCACCTTCCCCCGCTCACCCGCAGAAAGCCCCTGCACCCTGCGCGGTTTCCTCCATTTGTATAAGCCTAATTTTTTACTGTAAAATACATGTCTTGCCTGGTTACGTCATTGCGTAACGTTGCATGGTTATGAACGTGCAGCAGCTCCTAACTGTCTACAGTTGTTCGCTATTTTGCTGTTTTAAATAAAGGGCTTTTTAAAAAACTGAAGTGTTCTCACGGTGCAGGTAGGGAAAAATAGAAGTAACGAAAGCCGTTTAGAAATTGCTACCTACATCGCATTAAAGAGTCCTACATGTAACAGAAGGACCAAAGAGAGTTAACTTACGGCAGTTTTTGCTTGTTCATTTAAATATGACTGCGCAGGACGTGCCCAGCACCACATCACTCACTGTTATGTTGTGGCTGGGGAAGTGAAGGGAAAATAAATATGCCCAATCTAACAGCTCAAACCTTGCTCTTTGCTATCGGGAACACCATCAACTGGACTCTAATCTCACAAAACAAATTCTGCTATTACCCATGGCCCCGATTGCCAAACGTTAGTGGTGTCCACAATCACATTTTCCTTGGAGAAGTATTTTCTTCTTGATGTCCAAAGATGTTGCCAAGAGCTCAAATAAAAACAGTTCTTCTGAAATCTTTCTGTTCCGGTCACCGAAGGTACTGAACTTACCAACAGCCAAGATTGCACTTCTCAGGTTTAGGGGTGGTGGCGTGTAGTTTTGTTCCTGGCTAGTGGTTTGTTGGGGTTTTTTTTTGACACGTTCACTGCCATCTTCACTCTAGGGAAAAACTTCTCAGGATTGCAACAGCAATTAATCAAGCTCCAAAATTCTAGCTTCCTTATGTTTCCTAGATTCCTCTGCTATAATGTAATCTTTATTAATAGCTTTTTAAAGCCTGCTTAGATACAGTAATGTAAGCAAGATACATTTACAACCTAAGTAACTTGCGTTAAGACAATTCTGATCATTTTTTGGTTTGGCTTTTTGTTTGACCCTTGCTTTCTTTAGGTAGTGAAATACCAGCTCACAACCCAATACAATATTCAGGTATTAGGCTTTCTGTTTGTGAGTAGGAGTCAAATCTCTGCATTTTAGTCATTCTGGATTCATCTATTTAAAAGCAGAAATAAAACTGAACCACACCAGCCCTTGAAACGAGCCCAGGAGAGGAACTGGTTCCACCCTGGCAAACCACACTGACACACAGACAGGCCCACCACAAGGATCACTCGATCCACATGGTGAATATTCAGAGATTAAATTTGGCTTCCCGTCTCCAACCGTATTTGAAAGAAATGATGGGTTTCCCATTTAGACACTGCCCTGAAGCAGTGAGTCAGCTGTGTGTGACAACTGGCAAGTTGTTAGTCCATCTGTGTGTTCTACATCCCTCCACGTTCAGATGTGAGGCATGCCCGGCAAAATTTTGGCCATGTGAAGATGCTGGTACTGGGCTTATAGGCTAAATGAGCTGGTCACCTTTTCCAGCATTTATCACCACGTTATGTGCAAGGTAGTTATAGTAAATTCTCCAGGAGAACCCATAAACTATTACCAATAGAGGTTTAATCCTGAGCTGCACATTTAATAAGAGGGGGGAAAAAATCCCCAAAGTCCAACTTAGAACTAGAAGACAGAGGAGGAAACCAACTCGTAGTTCAAGCAAAAAGTTATGAACCTCTCATCTTCAGAGATAAAAATACGCTATTTTACAACACACATCCGTGAAGAGAAAGGATGGATGGGATGCATCAACAACTGTTTTTCCTGAGGCAAACACATAGTGTACGGGTTCTCCTCACTCCGTGTTCCTCCCCAAAGCAGACACCTATAGCACAGTTTTACTTGGCGTGTCCCATATACCTCATACCCACCCCACACACGTATTTTATCTTGATCTCATGCATCAGTCTCTTCCCATCCTACTTTACCATTTCTATTCAACACATTCCTTCCTCCCTGTCCTGCTATGGACTTGAGTCTATCTCCAATGGGTTGGTGGTTTGCATCTCATCTGCCCTTTCCACTTTTAGAGCCAACTCTTAGTACCTGGTTTGCCCAGTTGGGAGCTATGGGGTTGGGGTTTTTTTCTTATTTCAGGGAAGGGAAAAATGTGCTGTATTTTCACTGATCTTCAAAGCTATGGGGAAAAACTTGATGGCTGCGTCAATGGTAGCAAAAGTCAAGAGAGCAAATTCTCTGGAACTGGTTTTGTCTGGTAGGACAGAGGACATTGAACCTGCTTCTGTCAGTTGCTATCCACCCCCACTAGACAGCATCAGGCAACTCGGATTCGGCAGACGCTGCAGAGTGAACACAGCTCCTGCAGCAGTGTAATAGCACAAAGGGACTCCAGTGCATATGCAGTAATTACTTACATTCAAGCTTTACTTTACATCCACCAAAAAAGCCAAGCGAGTATTTTGTATGAAAGCCGACGATGGGAGACCCAAGTTTCTGCAGATTCATACCCACCCCCACAAAAAGAATAAAGCAGATGAGATCCAAATCCAGTTAAGTGAATTTCTTCAAAGTCTTTACTGCTCAGTACTCCTAAATTCCCACCATGTATTTGCAAGTGCACGCTGCTATCTGCATATCTGCATGCCTGCAGGCAAGGTACGCAGGCTAGACTTCCGGGGCTTTGAGACTTTGAGTTTGCTATTGTCGCTTAGCACTCTCCCATCTTCTTCAAAGCTTTCAGAAAGCACAAAAATGGTACTTTCCAGTCTGATTATACTTACCAGTATGACTCAGAGATGTGATCTTTCCACTCCTGACCTTAAAGTGGTCAGCACAGCCAGATGTTTTACATAAGATCCAGGCTGTCAGCTAGCTCCTGCTTAGATTTGCAAGTGTCTTTCTTTTGAGAAACACCCAAGAGATACTTCATCTTTCCCCAGTGCAGTGTTTGACGTTACTATGCAAAATGATCCCCGTGCATATAGTGCTCAACAATGTGATAATTAAAAAAAAAAAAAAAAAATCAGGTCTATACAGGATGGTTCCAAGTGCTAGAAAGGCTTCTTCCTTGTTCAATGTAAAACAAAGACAGGGAAGATGCTATTTCAAGAGAACGTGTAAGAAATTATACAGCACTGCAGCATGGAAAAAGCCTCAAAGCACTTTGGGATCCGGTCAGTGCTGCTGCACTTAGGTTTCAGCCTAATGCACTGGCAAGAACCATCACCTTAGGGCAGAACTGAGCACAAGAGGTACCCAAGTGCCACGAAAGGTGCACTAAGGCTGGCAGACTCACCCGGAGATACAGGTAACTCTTCCCGAACCAGCACGAGACAGACAAGCAGAAGCAGGGTGGCTTCACAAAAGTTAGAGCTATGGCAGAAGCACGGCCAGCCAGATGTTTCCTTGATTACCATACAGTCATTACGAAGCTCACCAAAAAGCTTAGGGAAATTGTGTGGCATCTCGTATGGGTTGGCATCTGTAGACTCGTACCATTCTTCTGACATCTTCAAAGCGCCCATAGTTCATCGGGAGCCACGTAAAACTAAAGAGCTCCCATTAAACCTTACAAATCCTGTTTGAAGAGGACTTTCATTTTGCACCTCACGTACCTGTCAAAAAGAGGTGAAATAACTAGAGCTGCCTCTATGTTCACTGTCACTCTCCAGCCAGCCTAAACTTTGTGCTGTTTTTGAGGGAGAAAATCATCAGGAAAATAATCACCACACCTAGGTAACTGTAGGCAGCCTAAAAACACCCAAACAGACCCTTCTCCAGAGCTCTGATTAAAAAAGAAAAATCAAAACACACACAAAAAAAAACCCCACCAAACCAAACAAAATATCCCCTACAAAACCACCAAAAATCCTTACTTGCTACAGAGTAGTTTTGAAAGTTACAAAGATTACAAATAACCACAGTTTTCAAGAACCTTTATACATCATCTTTTTTAATTAGATTAGCTTTACAAGCAACTTGAGAGCTCTTTCATAATGAACACTGCTTTTCAAATTACACAACTTTATAGGCAACCTGTAAATGAATCCTGAATTTCTTTGCCTGCTATAGATAAAGGTCTCGTATTTCACAGCCAGCTAACATCATGAATAAAAATAGCATTATGAAGCTTTATCTTTAACCAGGACTAGACACATACAGATCATAAGACAGTTTAAAAAATAGTTTTAAAACAAGGACCTGCTTGGTGATGCTCAAGACTGAATATTCAACCGACATGAAATGAACAGTTTCTAAAGAACATGGAAGAAATGGCTGACCTGATTTGTTGACCCTATTGTAATGACTCACATGGAGTGAAAAATTAAGCACTTTTTAAACCTGTCTGGCAAGCACAAACCTACAGTGTGATTAGAATTTGATACGCCGTGTAACTGCAGAAATTTGAATTACAGAGGGACTGAAATGAGTTTAAAGGCTTATGCTTACATTTCTAAAACAAAACCAACCAAACCTCCGTTAAAGTAGCACTAAAGAAGATGAAGTAGAAGAGGTGGCTTTTTTGCTTGTTTCATTGCTAGCCTAAATGCACTGCAGACCAGACAGTAATGGAGATTTGCACTCCTTGGCCAGGTTGGCAGAGGCACTTGCAGTAAAGGTATCCTGTCTGTTTTTCTGGGAAGAAAAGAGGGAAGAGGAAGATAACTGTAAAGGGCAAGAACTTATTAAAAAAAGGAAGAGCAAAATCAAAACAAACCTGGGATTTCTGTTGGTTCTCCTAAGTGATATACCAATACTGAATTTTTTCCCCCTTCTGTCAGTTTGTTACTAAACAATTAGCTTTTTCATGTTTTACATGAACAATAGTAATCTTTTTAATAAAAAATTACTGAGCTTTCCATAGAAAAGGTCTCTAATTGAATACAAACTATACAGATGCTAAAATTGTCACAAGTTGTAATATATACAGAAATATTTCTGTACACTCACATTGTTTTGGCTAAGTAAGGAAATAAGGGACAGATAGAAAACTGCAGTGGGTAAGTCAATCAACCCCCAAACTCCTGTAAATATGAATGCTGTCTTTTATAGGTTTGCTTTTGTTTTCTCAAGCTTTTAAAGCTCAGGAAAAAAAAAAAAGAAGAAAAAGAAATCAGTGTCCAAAACATCCATTTCTTAAAAATAAGAATATCAAAGTTTCTGCACATCTCACTTTTATTCTCTGATGTCCCCTCTCCTTGATAAAATGAAAACAATGTAAAACAAAGTAAATGTTTTCTTACTAAATATATACCTCACTCTTGGTCAAAGGGCAGTGCCTTTTGGGGGAAATCCTTCAGCACAGTGAAAACCTAAAGATGTATTGCACAAGGAGCCTACAGTGATGCACTTCAGCTTCAGTGTGCAGACTATCTCCTTGATACTATATAATAGATCAAGGTGTCAACTTACAGACTGCACGGGACACCAACATTTGAAAAGGAAATTAAAAAAAGTTAATTTTAGGTATTCTATTAACTTATATACAAAGGAAAGGGTGGTGGCAAGTATTCTTTAGAAAAGGGAGAAAGCTCAAAATTTTCTGTCAAGTACATAAGGAGGTTCTGGGTACCTCTAATAGCCTAGGAAAGCCCTTGTATATTCTTGTAACTTGATGGTATTTACCAGGTCCCCAAAGCCAATGACAGCAACCGATAGTGTCAAGTTCACTTAGTGCCAGTCACTTTAAAAAAAACCAAAACAAAACAAAAAAAACCAAACAACCAAACAAACACCAAAAAAAACCAAAAAAAAACAGAGACAGAAACTTCCCCTCTGTGGATTCAACATACAAAACCACAAACTGAATGTTACTAATAGCAAGATACTGATTTGCTTCTGTTAATAAGTTTCAAGAGGACATAGTCAAAAAAAACAATACAGCAGCAATCTTTAAAAGTTAAGATTAGTGTGAGATATGATATAAAACAATCAGGTTTTTAGCTGGTAATTAAAGTGCTCCTTTTCTGACGTAAGGTGTAAAGAAAATTAAAGTGATTATCAGTTACTGGCAACCCTTACATTAAATTAGGTCTTTCATGGCAGAGGAGAACAGTATGAAGAGTTTTACAAAAATAGATCCATGGTATTTTGGAGAATACTGTGATTTTTTTTCTTTTTTTCTTTTTTTTTTTTCAGTTTTTCTTTTTTTTTTTTTTAAGACTCAATTTTGATAAACTGTACCTGGTCATACAAAAATTACCCAAAATTCAAACTTTTACCATATAAAAAAAGGGAGAGATGAATTGGATTCAGCTGGATGACAGGTCTGGCAAAATATAAGGATGGACAAATTCTATGTAGGGCACTTATTTATGTCCAGATGCATATGCTGTTTCTTACTGATTGCTTATCTTCTTCACATAAGCAGTCACAGGCCTGGAGTCACAATCACATAGTACAATGCTTCAGCAGTCAAAGAACCTTCTATTTGATGCAACATTGAAACACTGTTCGCTTCTTTATTAAAACGTTGGTTTGTTGTCGATTTTCCTTTATCTTGTTATTCACATTCAAAAGTTAATAGATAGCATCAAGATTTATCAGGGAGAATAGCAAGGGGAGTTGCTAAATCAAAGGCTTATAAAACGTCTTTCCCAACTGAGTCAGAAGGTTTATTAAGTTCAACCCTCACACCTTTTTCACCTGCAGAAATATGAAAAGGAAATCTGTATTATTTTTCAGCGTTTATCAAAGTACAGTCTATAGAATCGCTACATCACTTTCCAGATTACTTTTAAGAGAGTAATTCGAAGTTGGTCTAATACACGTTATCTAGCAAGACAGATATTTTTGCATACATGCTCTGTAAAGTTAACGAGCCGTGGTTACTCATCCTCTCTGAAAGCAGGCATGTATTTGGCTGCCCAAGTAGAAAACTGGATACTGCACATCATATGTGCAGTTCCGAAGCTCATCATCTCAGCCTTTATAAAGGTAAGCTTTAGGAACAGCCAGTTGGAAATCTGAGGAAATCTGTAACAGAATACCCAGAGTTTCTAGGATTTCTATTTTTGTAAAGAAACTCTGAGGGATTTTTAAAATGCAACATTCCATTTAACTTGCTGCTAAAAAATAAACAAACAAAACCACCAACCAACCCATACCTCTTCTGTCCTTTTTTCTAAAAATTGACCTAGGTAACATCAGGTACCCCCAAATACAAGTTTGGCTATCAAAACATTAACAGACATAGTATCCCATGTTCAAGAAAAATTCGCACATATTCTGCACAGCTTTGGTTAGACTGACACTAAGCCAAAAATGAATAGTTTTTTTTTCTCATTGTCAGTAGAAAATGAAAGGCATCTAGCACAATTCTTCCTGCAGATACAGAGCAAGGAATGCAATCTTAATTGCAAATGAAAACTGAAACCACAACAATATGATAATATAAATCAATTACTGATATACTGATACTAAGATACTGAAATCTAAATGACCCCTCCAACCCAGCCTTCCTTCCTCAAGTGCCTGCAGTTTAGGGGGACCCTGGAGAGGGAGGGGGGCCAGGGGGGAGCACCTCCCCTGCAGACACACGCCCACCCGAACCACTTCCCTCCGCTCTCTCCGGAAGGGCGGCCGCTGAAGCTGCGCGGAGACAACCGAAACAGCTCTGATCCAGCAAGGAGGATCCAGCTCCTGGCTCCGGGAGCTGCGCAGTCACACACGCTTGACACAAAGCCCAGCTTACAGACAGACAGACAAGCTTCCTGCGGAGACCAGGCGGGCGTTATCCAGCATTCCCGCCCGCCTGGGAAGCCAGCGTGCCCGGCCGGGCGCGCACCACCGAGCAGCGCGACAGCCCTCCCAGCCGGAGCCGGGGGACTCCCTGCGTTTCTTTGCGAGCCAGGCAGGGGCTGCATTGCTCTCACTGCTCCCAAAACGCACAAAGTCCCTGGCTGCACCAAGGGGGACTGAGCTAAACTGCAGCTTTCGCAGCCGCTAGATAGCTCTGGGGCTACTTACAAGCTTCAGATGCCTAACAGCAATGAATGGAAATCTCATTTGGGAATGACTGGCACAGGTCTTCAACACCACCGGTTTCAGAGCTCTTGACGAAACCGCGGAGAAACTGGCCCAGCGCATCTGTGCACTTGCAAGTACACCTGATTTTGCTTTATTTTTAAACTACTGTAACAAACACAAAATTGTGATGGCAATTACAAATATGACAGAAGTCCTAGGCCATTTCTCCTTATAATGCTAATTTGAACAGGAAAATTAGATCAACTTCCTCTCCAGGGAGAAGCCAGAAAAGGAAAACAGATGCTAGATATGTGAAATTGGAAATGGAGGAAGTAACTCCTTTCTTTGATTCCAGATTTTAATTTTAGGCTTTTGTTTTTCCTATATAGAGACACTAGTCAAGTTAAGTTATATTCACTTGTTGAATCACTACATTCAATCAAAACTATTCCCAGGGCTGTCAGTTCTGCAGTGCCTCATAGCCTCTGGTGTGTATTTAACCTCCACACCTATCACAGACAAGACTAGGGAAAAGCTGTATCCCCTGCGTAAAAATACTGAGCAGCCTCAGGTCTCAGAGTGTGAGCAGGACAAGGCACTGACCTGGATTTCCCAAGTCACTGCCTAGCGGCAAAACCACTGGGTCACCTTCCCTGTAAAACCTGACTCTGACTTACGCTGTCCTTCTCCCCCTTTCTGTCTACAGGGTGGGCCAAGGAGATGAAGATGGACCACTTAGCTATTCTTCCAGAAAAAAAGAACACAGAAGATATTAATAAGAGATTACCTGTTAGATATTTTACTTTAGCTCGTGCTCTTTCATCTGCATCAAAATACCACACTGTTATTGCGTACCTAGGGAAACGGATGGAAAAAGAACTCCTGAACTATGATGAAAAAAAAAGTGAAGCACTTGACATAAAACACAACCTAAATGAGATGATACTTCTGCAGTCTGACAGAAGATTTCATAAAGCACAAAACAAGCAGTTTTTTTTTCCTATTAGTAGGTATTGTCTGAACAGTCATTGAAAGGATGACACTGATGTTGTAAGCTTAGACTTCTTTTTCTTGATGGGTTGCTATTACAGTTCTTGCCCAGAATCTGTAATACAGTCTCAGTCTGTATTACCTTGCCCTGTGACCTCATCTTTTACTTTACTCGGTCAAGTCCATCACTGAATCACTGCAAGAACCTCTTTTTTGGACATTCGCCATAAGGGAAAATTAACTACCCCTTCTTACACAGCTGCTCTGGTTTTCCACTGCCAGTAAAGGATTTAAATATGAAATGCCAGCTATTAAGAAAAGACTTTAAGGAGCTTTAGTAAATGGCATTTCACCCTCCGACTCTCCTCGGAGCACAAAGTGGGAGGGGAGAGCAGTACAGCCTCCAGAAAGGCTGCAAGAGGACACGCTGATGGCAGTTTCAAGTTACTTCTTGCAAAGGTACTTGTGTTATCTCACAGCTCCAGTCAGTGTTCAGTGGTCTGGCCATCAAAACAGGTTGCAACATGGGCAACAGGAAGTTCGGATCAACGACTCCAATGATTTACCTATTAATGCTATCTGGAAAGGCCACTCAAGATGTGGGGGCAGTGAATGCAGGTACCTTTAGCATCATCCATTGTCCTACACTGAGGGACAAAGGAGATATGAAGTTCCCCCTGTGATTCAGACTGGGAGCAACTCCTCTGATACTCCAGAGAAAGAATGAATGTGTGTATCAGTGGTCGTTTCTGCCCCACAGCCCTCTCCCAGTTCCCAAACTAGAATGTGGTGGCTTAGTTTGAAAATAACTATTTTCTAACAACTTCCCCCCAACAACAGGTGACATAAAACTGAAGTACCTAGTCAATCTTCCAGTAACACAGTAAGGTGCTAAGGACGAAAGGAAGGGAGGAGAGTGTAAAGCCCTTACAGAGAAATAATAAAGGCAACACCCCTTGGTTAAGGTGGGATCTGCTTACGGCTCTGTGTGCTCCTACCCAGTTCTGCCAAGTACATGCTCAGAAACTTCTGATGTTCCCAGTCCTCCCTCCTACCCATCCAAGAGGATGTTTTCTCCAAAATAAGAGATCAGACATCAGTACAAACTCAGCAGCACAGCAGAAGCCTAATCAATCAGTAGGAAAAAAAAAACCCTTCTCATCATAGTGCAACTGGAACTGTACATGGGAAGACCTGGGATCAGGTCATAGTTCATAGTGTCAATCATTTCTCAGTAGGATTCACTCATTTCTTGATAAAAGAGGCATCATGCAATATATAGAGAGTCCATTAGTCCTACCTTGTAGCAAATGCTGGCTGTACTTCATGAGGGTTGCGGCGATCAGACCAGAAGAATAGCAGTCTATCGAATTTGGGTTCAATATCAGCGAATTGGGCTTTACCTTCTGGAAATATCCGAAGGATGCCTCCACTTACCTACAGATTAAATATTTAAAACCAGTGCTTGAAAACAATGTCTCGTATTTAAAAGTATTGGATAGCACATTTGAAAACATTTCAGACACTTGGAACTGAAATAAAAGCCTTTATCAGATGCTACAGAAATTATGAATCTACGGCTTTTCTGTTGATACATTTAACAAAACATTTTACACATTTTTCACTGAGTAATTTCAGAATGCTTGCAAATATTAAACCTCCATTTATGTTTAAGTAAAAAGCTGTGGGTTTAGATTGGTTGTTTTTTAGCTGTGTTACCTACTCACAAAAAAAGGATAAGACTGACTGATAGTACACAGGTGGCTAAAAATATGCCAATACAGATGAGAGAAACATTGTATTTCACATCCCAGTTTCACCCTTTTCCGTTAAAGAGGTTGTTTCATTTAATAGCAGCACAAGTTTACATCATGTTTCTGTAATTAAGATGAGGAAAGATAAGGAAACTCCAAATTAAAGCTTGAATCTGTATCGCTCCTGGTCAATTAGTTCTCTTCCAGGCTTTGAAAAACAGTTGGACCTACTGTTGGACTGGCAAACAGGTTAACAACAGAGAAGGAGAAGGCTGAGGTACTCAGCAACTTCTTTGCCTCAGTCTTCACTGGCAGTCTCTCTTCCCACACTCCTTGAGTGAATGGACTGCAAGACAGGGACTGGAGGAGCAAAGTCCCTCCCACTGTAAGAAAAGATCAGGTTCGTGACCACTTGAGGAATCTGAACATATACAAGTCTATGGGACCTGACAAGGTGCATCCCAGAGTCCTGAGGGAATTGGCTGAGGTAGTTTCCAAGCCACTCTCCATGATACTTGGAAAGTCATGACAGTCAGGTGAAGTCCCTGGAGACTGGAAAAAGGGAAAGATTGCACCCATTTTTAAAAGGGTAGAAAGGAGGACCTTGGGAGCTATCGACCCGTCAGCCTCACCTCTGTGCCTGGGAAGATCATGGAACAGATCCTCCCAGAAGCTACGCTAAGGCACACAGAGGTGATTCGAGACAGCCAACATGGCTTCACCATGGGCAAGTCCTGCCTGACCAACCTAGTGGCCTTCTAAGACGGAGTGACAACATCAGTGGACAAGGGAAGAGCTACAGATGTTATCTATCTGGGCTTCTGCAAGGCCTTTGACACGGACCCGCACAACATGCTTCTCTCTAAATATGAGAGATATGGGTTTGATGAGTGGACTGTTGGGTGGATGAGGAACTGGTTGGATAGTCGCATCCAGAGGGTAGTAGTTAATGTCTCAATGTCCAGATAGAGACTGGTGACGAGCGGTGTCCCTCAGAGGTCCATACTGGGACCAGTACTGTTTAATATCTTCATCAACGACATAGACAGTGGAATAGAGTGCACCCTCAGCAAGTTTGCAGATGACACCAAGTTGAGTGGTGCACTTGACATGCCTGAGGGACAGGATGCCATCCAGAGGGACCTGGACAAGCTCAAGGAATGGGTTCATGTGAGTCTCATGATGTTCAATGACGTCAAGTGCAGGGTCCTGCACATGGGTTGGGGCAACCCCTGGTATCAATACAGGCTGGGGGATGAAGGGATCGAGAGCAGCCCTGCTGAGAAGGACTTGGGCATACTGGTGGATGAAAAGCTGGTCATGAGCCGCCAACGTGCACTCACAAGGCGGCCAACCATATCCTGGCCTGCATCCAAAGAAGCGCAGCCAGCAGGTCAAGGGAGGTGATTCTCCCTCTCTACTCCACTCTGGTGAGACCCCACCTGGAGTCCTGCATCCAGCTCTGGAGCCCTCAGCACAGGAAAGACATGGAGCTGTTGGAGGAGATCCACAGGAGGGCCACAAAAATGATCAGAGGGGTGGAACACCTCTCCTATGAAGAAATGTTGAAGGAATTTGGGCTGTTCAGTCTGGAGAAGAAAACGATCCAGGAAGACCTTATTACAGCTTTCCAGTACTTAAAGAAGGCTTATCAGAAAGATGGGGGCAGATATTTAGCAGGGCCTGCTGCTATTAGGATAAGGGCTAATGGTTTTAAACTAAAAGAGGGTAGATTTAGACTACGTATGAGGAAGAAATTTTTCACAATGGGGGTGGTGAGCCACTGGCACAGGTCGCCCAGAGAGGTGGTAGATGCCCCATCCCTGGAAACATTCCAGGTCAGGTTGGACGGGGCTCTGAGCAACATGATATAGTTGAAGCTGTCCCTGCTCATTGCAAGGGGGTTGGACTAGATGACCTTTAAATGTCCCTTCCAACCCAAAGATTCTATGATTCTACAATTCTACCTATGCATGCTTAGAAAACAGCACAAGTTAATTATTTTAAGTCACTAGGTGGAGTTATTTATTTTTAAGTTACGTTAACTTCTTCCTACTGATGGTATTGATGTTGTTAAGTCTAACTACAGATAGGCACTGTAGGCCTTCATGGGAAAGTCATAACAGTGCAAGTATTAACAAGGTAAATTGATAAATGACTGTTTTTTAATTGTGATCTAAATCAGTGAACAAGAAGTGACAATTTAGATCAATTAGATCAAGTTGTTCTCGTAAAGAAAGCTTGAGCTTCTTTCTTTACTAACCAATATACTTGGTAATATATTGATTTGCAATTTAAAATAGATTTTGCAGGAAATGAAATACCTTTGTTCATAAAACAAATACCCAGCTAGTAAATTTTCCACAGGTACTGTGAAAATGCAATTTGCTTAACTTCTACACTCTGGTACGTATTCATTTTTTTCCCAGAAGAGAAACCATAAATCAACTAAAAATGCCCCAAAGCTGCATTTTACGATGTTCAGTCCAATCAGAGCACTTGTATGCAAAGATGCTCTTGTGGCAAAAAAGGCTACTAATTTATTTTCTAATTGAAGAATCAAATTTGACATTTCAAAGAGCAAGTCAGAAACAGAAAGCTTCAGGTGTATTCATTTCTGACTCAGCTTTTCGATCCACCATTGTTATGTGAGTCTGTTATCAGTCTTATTGTCTCATCCAGCTCTTAGAAGAGATGGACAGTGCTCAAGAACAAAAAAAAAGGGGAAAAAAAGAAAAACTCAGCTGCAGCCTGTGTTATCCATATCTGCTGCACCCAGTTCACAGAAACTGACTGCTTACGTGCTCTTCCACATGCTACTTCCTAAGTACGATACAAGTATCAGTAGTTTTATCTTTTTTTTCATATACAATTAGAATAAACTTCTCCATAGCTAACTTCACAGCAATCAAGGAATAAACAAAGCTATCTTTGCATTACTCTCTCATGCTTTCAATACAGCCAGTTAGCTATGTCCATTCTTCAAATTTACCTAATCCCACTGAATCACTAGGAAAATCCTTATTAAAAAAGTTACTTTATCATAGTGACTACATCATAGAGAGTTTTGAGTCACTGGTAGTAAATTCTTACACCACTTGAACTGTATTATAAATCCTTATCTATTCTACACCCTGCATGTACAATCATACAAAGACTTGTGCTGCTTTGAAGTATACTGATACAGCAATAACCGTAACACTTGGCTTATCTGAAACTGCTCCCAAGCTACAGCACCTTTCTTTTTATAAGCATACTCAATTAAGTAATCTAGTTGCACAAACAGTAAACTCAAGATTCAACAGGAATATCGAAATAAACTAAAAGCAAATCTTTCAAATATTCTTTACTTACTCTTTGAGAGAGGGGTGTTTACTATACAAATAATGTACAAGTTGCATAATTAGATATTTATGAAACTTGGATAGTAGCAGATACTTGTATGTATAATTAAGAAACATACACAAAAAACATGCAACTTTCCTTCAATCTCACTGTCAAGGAGTTCCTGCTGGCATCATTCAAAACCTTGAAAATAAATGTCTTGTCTCTATCTGCTCTCACTAACAGGAGAATCAGGGAGGCAAAGGATATCCACAGTTAACATAATGTAAGAACACAACTAAGGCACATAAATAAGGACATGAACAAAGACCTGTAGCATTAGCAAGTATATGTAAAAAACAAATTATAGAAAAAAATTATGGCATACCTTGGCATCCCAGTCCTTATTAAGATAATATATACACGTAACACATCTTCCGTCTCCATTTGGATTATCAACATGGCGCACGTATCCCGTTCCATTGCCTGGATAACAAGCCACCATAGCCTAGAGACAAAGAACCAAACACGATAATTAATTCTGTTGTGGGGGAAAAAGTCTACAATTTATCTGTATTAGTTCTGAAGTAATTCATACATAAGCAACAGACTAATTAAGTTAGAAATAATGGGAAAATAATTTTTTTATCTGTGCTTTCTTTCTAGTTAAAAACTAGTTTTGAACACAAACAGATGTCTGCAAAAAAGGCATGAAACACATTGAGAGGAACACTGTTAATTAAGGTATGGAAGGTGGGTCTGCTCCCATGTTGTGACTAATCCTTCAGACTTCCCTCCCTTGAATCAAATACAAGGGGGGAAAAATGGCTTGCACATAACTAAGTAGCATGTGCTTCTCCTTGTGATAAGAACTCTTGTTTTCCAGACTCAAGTTCACAGACAACTATCTTATTCTTCCCCTCTGCCGCCGTGTTTCCAATGCAAAGAATTCCTCCTCAAAAAAATAGTGTCAAACTTTATTTTTAGGAGACTTTTTAGACAAGACCATTAGCCCATCTTACTCAATCACTCTAAGTGCATTCTTGGGCTTGTGTTTTGTCCTGTACATAGGAGGTCTTTGAACCTTTGTTGAAACAAGCCTACATGTACAACAAAAACATCCTTTCTAGTCAAGAAGTGAGAAATTGAAAACAGGCACTGAACAGTAATCAGCAATAACCTTCTGACATCAAACGATTCCCAGTACAGTAGTATATTTAACTTCCCATGCTGCACTTAGCTCAGATGACTTGAAAGAGCCCTAGATGATGGTTTGGTTTCTGAGTCTTCAGACATGCGGATGTGAGCGTGAAACAAACTGGCCATCTTGCTAACGGATGATTAGCTTGATTAGCTATCAGTTCACATGGCCCGTTTGTTGTACAGCACATCCCCGTACGGCATATCTTTACACATGTGCTGGAAACAGTAATCATTTCAGATTTTTGAAAGAGATCAGAATAAAGTTTTCCAGGCCAAGTCATCCACTGTCACCAGAGTACTCAGATGTCTGGAGTGACAATATTCTATCTGCAAAAAGTCGTAACATGAATTTAAAAGAAAAGCCAAAAAGTGAGTTTCTACCAACAATCCAATACACTACTAACCTGAACGAATATCTGCTGTCTAAAAGTTTTTAATTTTTTTTAAACGCAGTAATTCCTCTCTAGATTTAGGCTTGTTAAGTTAGACTTTGAATCACAGAATCATTAAGGTTGGAAAGGACCTTCAAGATCATCAGGTCCAACTGTTAACCCAACACCACCATGCCCCCTAAACCATGTCCTGAAGCGCCACATCCACACGTTTTTTTGAATACTTCCAGTGATGATGACTCCACCACCTCCCTGGGCAGCCTGTTTCAATGCTTGACCACTCCCTCGGTGAAGAAATTTTTCCTAATATCCAACCTAAACCTCCCCTGGCACAACTTGAGGCCATTTCCTCTAATCCTATCATTTCCTCTCATCCTACCTGCCGACTGAAGGCAGACCTCTGGATTGCAAACTTTCACCTCTCACGTAAAATATCAAAAATAGTTTTCCCAGTAAAGTGTTACTGTGAAAATTTAACTCATCAGATTAAAGTATTTCAAATCAACTGTTTTTGCTTTATAACGGTAATTTTGAATTCTTCTGCCCTTTTTTAAGCTAACAAATAAAGCTTTCTACAGCTATTCAAGAAACTGTGCTTTGAGCAAGCCGAGAAATAGTTTGAAGTACTTGAAGTTCAACCAGTAAAATTCTTGTATATCACATGTAAGCAGAATGGATTTCGCTATAGTAGCAACCATTTAAAAATCTTTATTTCCATATATACTCCACTAAAGGAAGAAGCAAATTTTTTTGGTAGCTCCTTCTAGGCATAAATCAGAAAATAGTATTTGGCATATAGTAGCACTGTGGTTATAAAAAACCCTAAATATTACGCCAAACTTCATTCACATGAGATGGAAGTAACTACACTGCATGAAAAGTATTCAATACTACAAAATTCAAATATACATGTAATTTTGAGGATATGCACTTCAGCTTCTCAATCCCTTTACTGTAATCATAGCGTAGTATATGCTTTATCTATCTTTACAGGTCTCATGTTATATAAACATACTACATGTACCAAGTAATGTGACCTAATATTTGGCAAAGTCATTACTTATCAGTTTTGCTGCAGGAAGATAAACCCACAAAAATCAAAACAGTGAGTTAAAGATACCAAAAAATGTAATAAGAGTTCTGTAATTTCCTTTCTTACAGAGAAAAAAGGAACAAAACAAAAGCAAAGCTGGGCTGGAAGAGGAAAATATTTGGTTTCCACTGAAAGTCAACCCTCTTGAAAGAGGTCCCGCATACCACATAAGCCCTATGAAGCTCCCATTGAGCATGAACAGTGCTGAAAGCAGATCCAGGTCCAATCCTGTAACATTATTTCTAATAACAGAAAAGTTTTAATTTAAGGGGTTTTGCTGAGAAGTATCATGTAAATTAAACCCCAACATTAATTGTTGCTCAACATCTGCGCGAAACATCTACTCATTCAGAATGAAGAAAACATTGAGACTGAGTAGCTAAAGCAACATCAATTCTTGCTGAAAGCATGAGGAGTTAGACTCAGATATGAAAAGGTCTTCAGGCACGTAAGTGACCTAAATATCCGTCACTGAGCTAAAAAAAAAAAAAAAAAAGTGTTAAAAGTTTGGGACAGTTCCCAGGTCTCTCTGGCCAATACAGGGGTTTTTTTCAAGGGCACACTTGGTTGCTGCTCTCTGTTCCTCAAAAAGACAACTTTGCAGTTAGAGAAGCATAAATTTGCATCCTACTGCTATAGTTTCTTTTATAAGGTACTGAAAATGGGTACTTGTTCTCTTTGCTGAAGGGAAATCAAGAAAGGAATCTTTAACATCAACATCACTGAAGAAAAAGAGGACCAGCAGCACTTTTTGGGAAGCCTGGGGAAACACCAGTTGTCATCAGCTTCACATAAAAAGCAGCCACATTCAATGTCAGAAGTGTTTCATACAGTCATTTGAGTCTAAAATACTGTCAATGTTTTAAAAAAGCCCTTGGTTTTGACTTTAGAGTCTGAAACTTCTGCTATCATCAACTGCAAGAGACAAGAAACAGTTTTGCTGCGATAACTTATCTAATATGTATTTGTTATAACAGTAAGAATGACTCAGCCTTTAGCGGCAAATTGGAAAGCAAACAAATTGGCGAATCGGCCAGTGTAACATAATACGCGTTGCTTTTGCCAGTTAGTGCAACAATTCCCTCTCCCCAGCTGAACTATGATAAGGAAAGTCACAAAACGCAAAAATTTGCAGGACATGGGAAATATATCGCTTTGTGAAACAATAAAGAGTTCGTGTCAAACTGTCATGCCCTGCAAGATTACCCACATGGAAAGGACAAAAAAGTGACCCAGGTAAATAATGAAGTCACATACTTTTGTTGTTGTTTTACCATTTTACAGTATAAATAAGCAAGCAAATACATGTAGGCCAAGCAGAGAGAAAATCTTGGGTTTGCAGCTTGCTTTTTTTTTTTTTTTAAACACTGTTAATGGCAGTCAAGAGAGCAATGCATTTGAGAGCAGAACGTCCAAGATTCCTTAACGTTTAGACTACAAACAACAAAGCAGTTAGCTCTCAAAACCAAAAAGCTACTTGTCTCATCAGTTCTCCGATAAAAGTAATCGATTAATTCAATTCAAGGCATTACTTGCATTTTCTTAATAGACAAGGAGGTCTCCCCTCCTTCTGTGCTTCTTGGGCATCACAACTTTTAAGCATTCAGTACACTTAATTTCTGCAAAGCATATATTTAAGTCACACGCTGGATTTGTTCACTCACTGGATTCCTTTGCAAACACTTTTAAGATTAACCTTCTTTAACCCAACAGCACTCTCTTTTAGTCTGAGCACTCATGCCTAGCACGTGAGTGCTGTCCTAAGATACCCTCTGGAATTCATGAGTAATGGAGAAAGCATGAAAGCACCCTCACCACTCTGCAATCTGCCCAACTTGTGTCTATCAAACCCAAGCAGTCCCACACTTAAGAAGCTGCTGATCGCTCATTCACACACAGATGTTCTACTTGCAAATGTTTAACTCTGGAAAATTAACTTTAGGCCATCAGCCCAAACGAGCAACATTTAAGTTGTTAACAGAAGAACTAACTGAAACGACAGCTATTTTGCTAAGCATCAGCATCCTTAGTGTGTCAGCTGTTACTCTAATCAACAATTAAATGCATGAAGGTAACATCAGAGGGAATAATCCATAGTCCATAGGGCTTTGTTCACTATGTAAAGGGGCATCAGCTGAAACACTCAACACTGAGAGGCACAGCACATCAGTCCAGCTGCAAATGTGATTTAATTTGGGAGTAGCCTCAACCTCCTTTCACAGAGAAGTATAACAGCCTCACCCATATATAAAGAAGGAAGACTTGCAGGTAAACAGGCTGAAGCTTCTTCCTCTACCCTCTCCATTCCTCTCACAGCTGGATACCTGCAAGTTTGGGTATTGTTCCTTAAAAAAAAAAAAGGAAGCAATAATAGCAAATTTATGAAAGAGGGGAAAATACCAGTTACGTGACAATGTAAAATTCCTTAAGGGGGAAAAAAGCCCCAAACCACAAACATAAAATGTAGGGAGGATGTGTGTTCTGTCATATTAATTTATTAATGTAAAATAACTTTATTGTTTAGCTCAGATTAAAGACAGCTGCATCAGTCAAGGAGATGTCACTTTTGCTGTTTGGTGAAGCAACTGCAAATCTCAGTGAGCAAAACAAAATGTCTGAATGCAAGACCGATGACTTCCTACCAAAATTTATCAGATGCTCTCACAAAGACTTCACTGGAAATCCTTGGCATGGGTCATCTGACAGATTATTCAAAGAAAGAAAAAAAACACTCCACTGGAATGAAGAATGAAAGAAAAGAAAAAGAAGGAAAAAAAAATTATTTGTCCCTGTTCGGTCCATCTGTGATTTATTTCTAGTTCAAGAATTTGTTCCCTGACAAACAACAGTCCCAAGGAAATACATTTCAGTTTAAGCACACCTCTGTCTAAGATTTTTCCCAAGGTGTACAAAATTAACAAATTGAAGGGAAGACGACTGTATTGGTACTACCTTGTGTTAGCAGCATCAATACTACCGATTTAAATGTGCTAACATGGTACAATTTGGCTTGCATTCGTAACTCTTCTCCTGCAAACTCTTCAGAAGCAGGGACAGGAACTTGCAACAGAAAGAAAGTATCAACAGGGAGAAACTCCCGTCAGCCCTACCCAAAACAGAGGAAGCTGAAAGGGATAAAATAGACTCTTTGGGACACAGCTAATCCAAGTATTTCCACACTAACTTTCACCTGAGTAAAACTTTATGCTGATATCCTCTGTGATCTAGTAAGCAAGGCTAGAGAACCAAATTTTCACACAAGTCAACACTGTGAAACTTGAAAAGCTGGAGAGAAATATCACCCCCACAAAGATTCCCTCATTAAAAATCCATGCCTTGCAATCGTCAACTGGAGAATGTGCAAGAGGAAAGCAAACGACTACTTATGGGCTTAAAAATTAACCAATGCAGTAGTTCACATATCCCCAAGAGACAAAAGGAATCTGTACATTTGAGTTAGAAGCTAACATAAAGAAGAGACTGACACATGACAGCAGCTTTGAATGCTTTATCTTTAAGCCCTCTCTCCTAGTACTGTTACCACTACAGCCGTTCAATTTGTCTATTAGCAAAGGAATATGAGCTCTTATTTTCTGTTGCATTTTCCTCTGCAGATATGGTAAAACACCTAGCTGCCAATTAACAAAAACAAAAGCAAACCAAACTACCCAAAAAACCCAAACTACTTCCAACACCAGCTATTAGGGTCATCTTCCAGCAAGCACAGAGTAAGCTGCTCTTCTAGGAAAAAACTGAAGGCATGGGTGACAAACGTGGGTCGCCCCTCTCCTGTGGCTGCTGAAGGTAGCAGCAGAAGTTTCAACAGAGAAGTAGGCTTGGCAAAGCTGCCAGCTCAAGAGCTGGCAAAGGGAAGGCGAACTGAACTGAGAACAGACGTGAAAAATGAACTCAGGAAGGAAGGAAGAGAGGAAAAACTGAGAGCTGACATAGCTGCTTACACTATAAATAGAATCAGCACATGGCTATGTACATGGATTATATCTTCCATGAGCTTCTAGGGAGTTCAGAAACTAATGGTAACCTAACCTACCTCACTCCTTCCCAGGCCTTTCAATGCAATGGCCAATACACTTGCTTTGATAGAACCACATTTCATAAGCATACAAAAGCAGGCCACATAACACCCCATCAAAAGTTTGGCACAACAGATCAACACTTCTACTACATTGCTTATTTCTAGCTTGCCAATCAGAGGTTGATTTCTCAAACCAGAGTTCAGAGAAAACTTTGCCAGCCTAGCAGTTCAGCAGCAGGCTCTTCAACTTCTCTTTAAATTAAGTCACTGCTTTACTCTTGTTTTCAGTTTTATGTGACATTTACCTGCTTACAACATTCACTTCATGCATCCTAATAAACTGACATAAATCAGGAGGCAGAAACTTCCATGCTGGTTCAGTGGCCGTGTTCAGGCCAGCACTCTAGGGCCAGAAGATCCACATGGAGTTTGGATCCAAACACCTTGAATGTAACCAGGCTGCCACTCGGCAAACAAGCTCAGGTATTTTTCGCTTTAGCTACATAAAATTTGGTACACCCCCTTCACTATTCAATTCTAATTGCGCTCAACAGCACAGCACACAAAGTTGATTTCCACATAACATTCCTTTCATTATGTATGCGCATAGGCTCTAAGAAATGTTCATGAACTCTTGAATCGCTGAAGAAATGTGCATACAAGTTTGGATAATTCATCAGTTATTCCAAATGGCACAGGAATAAAAACCAGAACTGCAGTTGCTTAAGTCTGATATTCAGGAAATGACTGTGAATGTGAGAGGTGCTCACACTTTGATGAACACATCTAATAAATAAAAAAAACTTATATAGGATAGAGAAGCTCCTATCAAGCAAGAGCCATTAACATGGCAGAGATGGCGGAGATTCTCGCTGCGGGGACAGAAGGCAGTCCCTGGCACAGAGGCTTTGACTAAGCTGTGAGGAAAGCAGGGCAATCAGAGAAACGCATCTCAAAAGGTGAGCCGATGAGCGACTTGAAGCCAGTTTTCTAGACAGACATAACAGGAAGACCTAAAATACACTTCCTAACTTCCAGATGAAGTTCTGCAGCCCCCACCGCTACTAAACCGAGATAACCTTTACACATTAACAAGGTTCTCTCTGCTCTCCTGTACCTGAGCTTGTAAAGTTGCAAGTCTCAAATCTCCAAAGGCAAAGAGAAGAGATCGCTGAGTCAGGTTACAAGCTTCAGGGGAAAAAAATAAAGATTGTATCTTCTTTAATAGTTAACACATTTGCGTTTTCCAGGCTGCTAGCCAAGTTAGGTAGGACATGCCTATTCTCAAAATTGTGCCAGTTTAAGCAAAAGGTGGTTTTAAAACTGAATCAGTGAAACTGGTGCAAATAACCTTGCAGTTCTTCAATCTTACGAAGGCCTACCTTCCATTAACTTAATCTAACTGCTTTGCTTGACAACAGTCGACTTTGTGGCTGAGAAGGGTTTAAAGCATACTTTGATTTGTGTCAGCCTAAATCTGTCTACATTATGATTAAATAAGTTGACCAATACACTTCAGATTCAAACAACTGTTGAATATTGTAAAATGTGTTTGTAGAATTGGCTGGCCTCCATGGATAACTCTCCATTACCTCCAAGGGAACTAGACTGGTGACTCAGTGTTTTGGCACTGTACAAAAATTTGACAGAGAAGTAAGTCAATCAACACAAATTTTAAAAGTCTGTTTTTAATTTAACATCGTAAATGCTTTTAAATGAATAATACCATTTAGAAAATAACTACTTTGAAACTTTTCCCCCCCAAGATGGGGCAGAATGTTCTGCTCTCACATGAGACTAGTCAACTTACTAGTTTCATCACTGAGCATTCAGAAAGAGCACAGAGGAGCAACATCTTTAAGAACTAAAAATAACACAATACTAAAACAAATTACAACAGTGCACTAAAATAGTAAGAAGTTAAGTCTCATTCAGGTACATCACTTAAAATATATTCTGACAGTAGTTTGTGCCCACCACATTTCCAGTGCAAACCACATGACATCAGCAGGCACACTGATGGATGACACATGAGTTTACCTATTTTAAGATTATAACTATACAATCAGTGAATTTGTTTAGTTGTGTGAGATCTACTGGATAAACTGAACGTACATTACTTTAAAAATAAAGCATACACACTAGCTCAAACGTCAAAGATGGAGAAGTTTTATACTTCCTAATACCAGGAGAGGCTGAGGAAGAAACCCTAAGGTTTACGGGTGGGCAAGGGGTGGTTGTTTCTTGGTTTTATTTTTAAACAAAACCTCACTGTAATATCTGTGAAAGTGAATGGCCGAGAGATTTGCCATTTAAAGAACATCACTCAACATCACTACCATCCTCCTCACAAAACTAGAGATACTGAGAAGCCTGAAAAGTCTTCCCTATAGAGATAAGAAACTGTACATAACAGTTTTGCTAAATACTGGGCGGGGGGGCGGGGGGAGACAGACAGACAGACAGGTAGATAAAAAGAACTTATTTTAGTTATTTCATGTCTTACTTAAAACTGTAATTTTGTTTCTGCTCTAAGGAGCACAGTAACCATAACTGAAATTTAGCTTGCAGGAAATAGATCTTTATATAAATTTGAACATTGTGCAACTGCAAGGTGATAGGATTGTATGTTTAGTACTATGGTTAGCCAGATACTTGAAGGTATTTGGGTACTGTAAGTATCTTAAGTTTACTGCATCTACATGAACATTTACTGAAGTGTCCAAGCCTCAGCTACCACCTCTAGATTTTAACCACAGAAGGATTTACTGCCATAAAGAGTATGTTGAGGAAAATTATTTTTAAAATAGTTTTTAATGATACTTGGAAGGGGACATACATGATTCAGAATGCCCACAGCATTCCAAACTTGACACCATACACTATAGCATTCACTGCTACTATTAGAGTCCAGACAATTCTTTGAAATTATTTATAAATTAAAAATCAAATAACTATGCACTGAAATGCTAATAGACCAAGCATTGCTTTAATTTATATCAACACTGCACGAAAGTCTGACTAAGGTTTAAAACCAAATAGCAACAAACAGCCTGTAATATGCTTTCAAGTCACCTACAATTTAAAATCCAAGAAATGCTGACTCTGCCCGCAGAGCTTTTTATGGCCTTTCACACACAAACTGTCTCCATCCAAGCCCTTGTTTACAATCTCACCACCATACTGTAATGGGGCCTCTCTCCCAGCCGCTATAAACAACAAGTGGGGTATTTTTGGTTTTAACCAGATCACCCAGCGTACCCAGTTCAAACGTAAGCAGGCATTATGAATTAAGGAATGAAATTAAATATGGCTTAAAGGTTTGTTTGACACAACCAGGCCGCTCTCAGCACAGGTATGAGTTAGCAAACACTGCGAGTTCTTGTTTTAACCAGATGTTCTAACTCGACTAGTCGCAAACAGGGGCCTACCGCTCTGCAGGGGTACGATATATACCGAGACAGCTGCCTTTAGGCACGTACGTCTTACTATCTAGGAAACCACCAAACTAGTTACAATAGGCAGAATAGAGCACTAGAGTTTCGTAACCAGACCGCTTGCCTAACAGAGATTAACCTCAGGATGTATGGAATGGTCGATAAGATTGCTATATATATAAGCCGACTGAAATTCTACCTCGGTGGAGGGGCATTTTGTAGGGTGCGGACCCTATGCTCTCCTCGCTAGCAAAAATAAAGGTGCTTCGGCTTTACAACGTCTGCGAGTCGGTTCCTTTGAATCATTCTACAAATCTACTGGTGTTCCAGCTGTGCTGGGCTTCCACCAGGGCTTGGGGAAAGCCTTGAGGAACAGCTGTGGCCACGCAGAGCTAAAGGCTGACCATAAACCCCAGGAGCAGGACTGCTGACGTCGGCATGCAAGCCAGAGAAGCAACTCCAAAACCCACCCCTTCCATGTACGTCCCAGCTGAGCCGCCCACGTTATTTCCGGTTAAGGAGGCATTCTGCCGCGACGGGGAGGCCGTGCCGGCTCCGTGCAACTGCTGGAGGAGGGCGGCTCAGGAATGCGATGTATTTGCTCTCGGAGTACGTGGCCACGTGAGCACGAGAAAGATCCACACGTACCCAACACTGACTCCAGGCAGCAAGAAACGCCTGAGGAAGCTGCCCATCCTGGCCTAGCCAATACAAGGGCCCCACAGTCTTCCTAGACGCCAATTCAGCTGACTCTACAGCAAATTTACGCTCATGGAAGCAACAAGTCCACTTGTACTTGGCATTGGGAAACGTGCTACAGAAACAACCAATCCAGGCAAAAAAGTTACCTACTTTCCTCCTTGCCACTATTTCAGTAACAAAGAGAGTATTTTATACATTCACTCTTCCTAAAAGGCAAGTAGGCTTCTCCATAGATCAGCCTTTTTCTGTGAACAACAACTAAAATGCCCGTTGATGCTATCTGTCAAGGATTCTGTCAATCACTGTTGCTATGACTGTCTGTAACTCGACAAGTATCATGGTTTGAAGCAGGATGCTAACCTCAAACTCCACTCTAAAAATCAGAAGGTGGTGGAACCTACACAAAATGATGATGTGAAAAGAAACACTGTAAGTGTATGAAACCTGACGTTGAGGGGAACAAGAAAGCCTCTCTGAAACAACTTGTCACTGAGATCTTTTTCCTCTTTCAAGGCGTTCAGAAGAGCACAGAACCAGGGCCTCTCTCCCCAAATGCTCACACAGAAAGTTAGAAATCCCAACATCGGCTGAGTTAGCATGCAGCCAGTACTTACATACTCCTAAACCTTCTTAAAAGCGCCACATTTAGTAAAAAAGGGAAGCATATTGTTCTATACCCCACCCATAAAGGATGGATTTCAAGATAGGACATGCATACCCCATTCTCTCATGTTTCTGCAGAAATTTTCTATCTGTCCCTAAATCACAGAATCACAGAATCACTAGGTTGGAAAGGACCTTCAAGATCATCAAGTCCAACCATTAATCCAGCGCCACCATGTCCCCCCAAAAATCCAATCAGCAGGAACTTTTCTGATAAACAAAGGGCAGTCAGGGCTTGACAATCTACCATACTCAGTAGGGAGAGATTGCAGGGATTAGCAATAGTAGCTTAGATAAGAGGTGTCACATCAGACCATGAGGACTGTTCCATAGGACATATTTATGCAACCCACATGCAAGATCTGCAGAGCTTTAGTTTTATTTTTCAAAGCCTGTTCCCAGCTTTAAGTTGTGACCAAAAAAAAACCCAAAAAGGCAAGAAGATAATTGATGAAAAACTGTTTGACTCAGTTTGCAAACACCCTGAAACAACTCAAGCACTGACAAAAGTCTGCATTACTGGAAGGGGGAAAACGATGCTGAGTAGCATGAGAACTAAGGAACGAGTGGAATAGCAATCAATTCTGCAAAATACTAGATTCCAGATTTCTATACAAGAAATCAACTTCCCCTTCAAGTCAGCAGGCAATCACTTCAGATTTCAGGGTTGGCAGAAGTGTATTTTTCAGCCACAGACCATATTTTAAAATTAAATTTCTACATTTTTACTGAAAATAAACAACATATCTTCTAAAACATGTATCTATTATTGTACACTAACAGTGGACAGCTGTTTCTGAATAGGAGATAGCATTTCAGGACATTACCTGCGGGCATCCAACCAATTTACTAACTTCTATTACGTGTAGTAGATGGCCCTGCATCTTTACACTAAAGATAACTGCAGATCCCAGAGCGCACTTTGTATCCTCTCTTAAATCTCACCTGATCCGAGATGTGCAATTAAAGAAGAAGAAAACCAATTCTGAAGCCAGAGAAATGTTGAAGAGAAGAAGAAGGAGGAAGAGGAGGAGCAGGTAAGAACCCGTGGACGGCAGAGGCGCTTGCCAAACATGAGCTGTGATAACAAAAGGAAGCAAGTTCCACAGCATGGGTTTTAATTGCGACTGCCCTGCTACTAACCCCATGAAATCAAGCTGCAAGCACTAATGACTGAGATACCCCGTCAGGCCTCAGCTATAATTGCTTTTCTGTGTCCTCTGGTCCCATAATCAACTGCGCTACAAAACATTTCAGCCATCAGAGGTTACTCTCAGCACAGAATTGCAACTGAAATGTAAGAAAAAAAGCCACCGCTCCATGCCCAGCACAGCACTATCGTGGCTCATATTCACCCACCGTGTGCAGAAGGCTGCTCACATAATCTGTCTTCCAGATAAAATGTTCACAGGGAGTGGCCTTGCAAAAAGCTAACTAGAAACAAAAAAAGTCAATTCAAATTGCAGGTACTGAGATAACTGCAGTGTTCCTAACAAAAGTCTTCCATTAGTTCCAAGTGGAATTGACTTATTTCATGTTCTAAATAATTATCTAGTTTTTGGTGCAGGATGGGTACACACAGAATTATTATATACGAAGATTTAGCTTATATTGAATCATAAATTCTTCAGGGAAAGCACTGTTTTTGTACTGCTTATTCATATGAGCAAAATGGGTTTCAAGTCTATAGGCAGTAATACATAATAGTATTATCTGGTTACTTCAAAACTAGTTAAAACTAAATTCACAAATAGGAAAACAACACAGCTCAGGATGCTCAAGAGAAGCCAGCAGTGTACCGTGGCAGCTGGGGAGGACAACAGCACCTCGGGCTGCACTGCCAGGAGCAGAGCCTGTAGACTGAGAGAGGTGATGAGCCCCCTCATCCAGCACTTGCTGGCCCCCAGCCCGTACCACCGCGCAGGGCTCTTCCAGGTGCAGGGCTCTGCATTTGCCCTTGCCGATCTTCGTAAGGCTGCTGTTGGCCCGTGCCCTCAGCCTGCCTGTATCTCTCTGAATGGCCGCTCTGCCCTCAAGCCTATGGACTGGTCCCCCAGCTTGGCACACACACAAACCCTTAAGTGCCAGTAAAACAACTATAATATATTTATAAAATCAATACAAGCAATGCCATGCAGCTATCAGCAAGACTACTGAAAGTTACTCCAGAAAACAAGATGACTCTTCTTTTATAAAGGCAACCTCAATTAAGGGCTCCGAAGCCAAGATAACTCTTCCTCACAAATAAAAGACAGCTGACAAAAAAAAGTGTAAGGGGTTTTTCAAAGGGAGAAACCTCAAAGGGACTCCATCTTCCTATCACTGGCAAATTCCGTTCTCCACCGAGCTCTGAAGAATTTCTTCACTTCCTCTGGAAGGCTGTACCCAAACTGGGAGGGGGGAAAGTGGTTCGGAATTTTCCCTCATTCTAAGGCAAATTCCTGGGTTTTACTATGGAGCTATTAGCAGTTGAACTGTAGAAGCTGAAGCCTCAATGGTGAGGAAGAGTCATTTCTTACTAGCTTTGCCTTTCAATGGATGTACATTCAAAGCAGCAGGATGTATGTTTAGAAAGACTAAAAGGCACAGTAATGAGTAAAAATCAGAAGCAACATCTCTGCAACATCCATGTTGCTATACGAGAAGACAAACTGAAATTAATGGCAGTTGATACTATCTTCATCCACATTTTTTGTCCTGTGGAGGAATATTATTTTCCATGTTTGCAAGGCTCTATAAAATTATAGGGCTAAATAGGTAAAAATAATGTGTGTTTATCTTATTAATACCTATATAGCCTACAGTATACTTTTGGCGTAGACTTTGGCTCATGAGAGAGACCACTCCTGTTTTCTATTTTTGCTGAGGAAAATGACAAAGTCAGGGCTCCAGTCTAGGAACTCCTGTGTTGTTCTTGAGTCTGTGCCAGGTGTTAGGAGGCCTTCGGGAGTCACTACATGTCATTTTCTCCAAGCTATAACGGAGATTTAATAAAAATTTCCTCGAGGCATTAATTTTAATGCAAAAATTAAACATCTTAAAGTATAAAGCATTTTAAGCATGGATCTTACTCCTGAGGCATTCCAAAGTACTGGAACAGGCAAAGCAAATAGCAATAAAAATAGTAAACTGCAGTAGGAATTTCACTACAGCAAACTAACCTCCTTTTAGTGAAAAATGAGATTTACCAGCAGGATCCCCACAGGACCTGTAATTTTCATATGTGACCTGGGAAAATGGGGTGAGCAGCAGAGCGGCAATGTTTACAGCCATTATGGACATATGTTGCGCAATCCACCCTAGCCCTGACTGCAGAAAGATACACAGAAGGGGAAAATGATACCAAGTGCCTGGACAACAAGATGGCAGGTGAAATTCAGTAAAGAGTAAGTGCAAAGGAATACTGTTGGGGCAGGGGGGGAAGGAAGAAAAGCAGCCTCCCTATATACTGTGATGCCTTCAGCAATGTCTTCTAAGCTGGCTAGCACCACTTTAGAAAAAAATGTAGCAAATACAGGCAGTTACCCTAAGAACATCATCTCAGCACAGCAGCAGAAGCAACTAAAGTGTCATAAATCACTAGACAGGGAAAGGCAACGCAGACCACGTCACTATGCCAGCATACAAATTCATGATGTACTTGTACAGTCATACTGTAATTCTGGTTGCCTTAAAGAGGGGTTAGCAGAACCAGAAAAGTAAAAGTTGCGCAGAAGGGCAGCA
>NW_010558225.1:0-12448 GCF_000687285.1 Phaethon lepturus | reverse complement strand
AAGAGTACCAGTTGAAAAATAGATGGAAGAAAATGCCAGACTTCTAAAACCATAAAAAGTAAAACTACTGGGAAATGAGTTTTCACAATAGAGAGTCTAAGAGACATTGAAATCACCAGGCAGTAGGTTTTAAACAAAAGGAAGTTCCTTTTCCATCTAATCAAACTGTGGGACTCGTTGTTACAGGATGTTGCAGAGGCCAAAAGTACAAATGGCTTTTAAAACAAGATTACATAAATTAACGGCAAATATGTCCATCCATGTGTGCACACTACAAGCGGTGGTCCAGATGCAACCTCTGGCTCAGAGAGATCCTGAGTTGCCAGAAGATGGATGGTATATAAATGCGCCAGTTTATATATATTTCAAAGCTTCATATACACAGCAATTATTGATTATTTCAAACAAATACATAATGGTATGAACATAGATGACAAATACTTGTGTGAAAGAGGCATCCGATAAGGAAGAATGCCCATCTAGCAAATATGAGAAGGAAACTTGCTAGAAACCGAAACTAATTAGCCAGAGTGCAAAAACAGCCTAAGTTTTGAGCAGATTGGGTCATCAGCGTTTGAACAGTAACAACAGCTGGTTTATACTCTGTTTCACTGCATTTTATTTTTTTTTTATAGTAAGACTGGATACTCCTCAAAAACACATAGCTTTAACCTACAATTCAGGGATGGTCTAGCATCTAGTTCATACAGAAGGTCACTGCAGATGAGCACAACTCCATCTGGTTTCAATTTGCGACTAGATAGAGGGCACGGATGGTCAAACTGGCATCTCCCGCGAGGCATGCGGCTCTTATCTTTCGAATGCAGTCCTTGCAGAGGATAGCCCATCGACAGGGCGCCTGCAACTGCTGAATACCTGGCACAGAATGGCAACCAGGGCAAGCCTAGTCCTCTGCACCCCTGCCGGCGCAGCCTGCCTCTCTCGGCACCTGCTCCTTCTCCCTTCTCCTCTCCCTCAACAGCGAAGGAGCCCACCACGGTGGAGCAAGATCTCCAGGGGAGCACAGGCAGGAGCAGCAAGTACACATGGCGAATACAGATGAAAGAAAAATGCCTAGGAGTTAAATGGGGGGCGAGGATTGTAACTTGAGAGCTGCAGGTTTTTCATTTATACAAAAACCTGACAAAATGTATGAGCCTGACTCTCACCTGTTCAAAGGTTCCCTCCTCACACTTCTCCAAAACTGTTTTTAATGTTAAGTGGGTGGCATTTTTCTTAAGTAAAATAAAACTAAAACGTAGTTTTTAGTTTTATAATAATAATCTTGTCCAGACGTTTGTTACAAATTTGCTACATAAAGTTTTGGTAGTTTGTGTCTTTGAAACAGCGTATTTCACTCTTCTGTCTGTCTAACAAAGAAAGGATAGCTATCCCTGGTACACTATGCCCTCTCACTATAGAAGACATCCCAAAGTCATATATAACTTTAAAATTAAATTTTTGAGAGAAAGTATAAGCCCCCCCTATAGATAAATAAGTGATTTAAATTTCTTAAACTTTTGCTTAAATCAATCTTGTGAAGTGTACACATGCTTTACATCAGCAAACTATCCCAGGACAGGACTGCGCAATGGGCATATGCACATATGAACTGCCTGTAAAACAGGCAACATGGGAGAAAACAGTGAAGAGGCACGAGCACAGACTGTAGTACAAGTGACCACCTGGATGACCAAAGGGATCCAAGCCAGGAATATTTCAAACTGTCACATTACTTACATATCTGACCACAACGTTCCTTTAAGGAGCAAATGACCACTAATAGGAAGACAGACTTCTGGTCATTTCACTCAGAGATGCAATAAGCAGGACTTACTACTGACTGTGCCATTGCTGGGGGAAAAAAAAAAATATATTTTAACAGACTGCAAAATTGGCTTGTTTTGTACCTCCTCCACTCCAAATTGCAGTATTTTTTTTTTTCCGCGGGAGGGCTGAGGTCAGCAGGTACCTCTGGAAATCATCTGGTCCAGCCCCCTACTCAGAGCTGGGTCACCCACAGCAGGTTACATTTCGAGTATCTCCAAGGATGGAGACTCCACAAGCTCTCTGGCAACCTGCCTCTCCATTTGATCACCCTCACAGTGGGAAAAGCGTTTCTTACATTTAAATAGAATTTCTTGCATTTCAGTGTGCCCACTGCCTCATCACTGGGCATCCCTGAGAAGAGCCTGGCTCCCTCCTCTTCACTTCCCACATCAGGTATCTGTACACACTGGTACAGCTCCCCCACATACTTATGCCTTCTCCTCTCCAGCATAAACAGCCCCAGCTCTGTCAGGCTCTCCCCAAAATGACCTGAAAAAGCGAATCCATTATTATGAAGAGTGCTACTGACTGGCTGATGCCCTGTCATATAGGGGCTAAAGGAGACACAAACAAGGTTAAGCCAAATAGAGGTACGATTAGCCAACACCTACTTCACTGGGCATCATATAACATGCCTGCTGAAACTGAGTCAGTTTAAGATGCCCTTATCAACTGGCCACAGCTTCCTTTCTCACAGCAGCAAGGCTGCGTGCCAGCTGCCTGAACAACAATGCAGCAACCGCTGGAACTGGAAGGGCCCGGTGCCTTCAGCCGTGCACAGATCACACACTCTTCGAATACCGCAGAAGTTGTTGAGGGACCTTGGCGTCCACGATGAGGGCTAGCTGCTTGAACAGATGCTTGAATGGGACAGAGAGCAGCAACAAGAAAGAGAAGTTATTAACCTACTATAAACTGGTTTGGAAACCTCTCACATGTTGCATCCCTGGACTTTTTCACAGTGCAGAGAACTTAAACATACGAGGATTTCTGCCTCAAAATTAGTATGGACCACATTTTTGATCTATAGCAATTTAAATTCCACACTATCACAGCAGTCAGGTTAGTCTATTACTATAACCTTTTTGTTTAATTTGACTAGTAATTTCAGGACTGTTCTAACTATATAGCTGCAGCCTTCTGAACTATACAAGCAGGAAGATAACAGACCCTGGCACACCAGAAGGTCAGGAAAGCCACAGCAAGAGTATGCCCAGCAGAGAAACCTATGGCCTCTGCCACTTCACCAAGAATTTCGAGGTATCAACAGAACAAAGTGATGTGAATTGACAATACAAGCTCCTCCTGTAAACAGATTTAAAATACCTTTATATAATTTAACATATTTATTTAATATTTATATTATGTTTTAATATTTAATATGTATTTATTAAATATATGTATTTAAAAAAACAAACAACCCAAACCAAGCAAATACATATAAACCCCTCAAGTCTTCAGCCAGTTTATTGCGTTTTAAAACTCCTTACAGTCATCTGGCAACCAACGCAACAATTCCTCCACCCTGTTAGGACCAAGAGGGAGAACAGCTTCCTGAACTCCCTCACTGCATTCACCTTTGTATCTTTTTCGACATAATGCTTGTTTTTGCTGAAGCAAGGCAAGACAGTCTCGGGCTCCGCTCGCGCAGCAGCATGCTGGGGCCACATAGCAGCATCTCCTCAAAGCTGTACATCATTTGTACAGTCCAGAATGTCAAACTGTGTGCTCTGACCCTAAAATAATGTGTAAAATTAATCCTTGGGTATAAACGAGTCTTTTTTGCTAGGCCCCATTAATTACCCTATGGTAATAGGGTATATATGGTAATATATAATATGGTAACAGGGATGAGGTATGGCCCTCATCTCTTCGTTAGAGAACTACACACACAACATATACTAACTGCCCTACCCTCACATGCAACATCCACATAAGACGTGCAGGCACGCACATTTCTACCTAATTCCTATTTGTAACATTATATACTAACAAAAATACTCTCGAGTAGTTTTAAGTTAAACACCAAAGAACAAGAAAGCCTTCAAGTGTAAGCAGCTGTTACGTGCATAAAAGCATTGCTCTGTTTTTGACAGACGCTGCCCTGGAACAGGGAGTGAATTCCCTTTTGACCTGAAGCGTAGGACTGCCGCTTACCAGCCAACTCCGGCACAAACCTGCACTGAAAATACGCTTGGTCAGCTATCGTTAACCAACGAGCATCAGAAACTGGATGGAGTTTACAAGGATTTAATAAGCACCAAATGGCTTTTCCAAAAAGCCACAAAAGACCAGCATCAGTCCTCCTTTTGAAGGGTCCAAGTAGCAAGTCACAAACGTGGAAGACAAAAAAGGTATCATAAATAACTCCGTTCAGCAGTAGCTGCAAAGTCAAATAACTTTACGGTTCTGTTCACTGAAAATACTGGTTTCAAAATACTATTTCCTTAGTGCAGTGTAAAAAACATGCCAATGATTAAAGATCTTGTATTGATATATTCTGAGTAAGTTTATTTCCAAAAAAACACTTGCACAGTCCTTGGATTGTCCACAGTCACTCCCTTACTGTAAAGTAACAAAATACAGCAGCACAAGAGACAGGGAGCCCCACGAGAGTCCCACTGAAGAATTAACTAACCAGCCCACTCACAACAGTCCCAAACCAAATTTTGAACTGAAAAAAGTGCCGTCTTTGTACAAGAGCTCTCCAAGGCGCCTAAAGAAAACCGATTTAGTTTCTAGATGGGCAAGAAGGAATTTTTGCTCTGTACAGAGTATCCGTTTCCCTTTCATAAAAAAAAAGTTTCCTTTCTGCTGCAGCAGAAAGCGTTCGTTTAAGCTACAAGGTTAAATATAGCTTACTAGCTACAACTATACTATGTACATACCTACAGATACATATATACATACTAGCACTCAGTACAGGACAACAGGGTAGCAATTAGAAAGACAGCATTTTGTAAAATTCCAACAGCAACTTAGCCTGTTTGAGCCAAAAGCTGTCAGATGCTAACCAGGACAGTCTGAACACTACAAGTGAATTACAAATGTCACGAATGTAGGTAAATATGATGACAAAGAATAATACACTGCTGATTTATTTGCAGGAAATGGCTGGCAACCTATTCAGAAATTAAGCATCATCAAGAAAAAGGGAAAACATCTCTCCAACACCCAGTCAAGGTTACTGATACAACTAACCCAGAGATTTGAGAACTGCTGTTCAGACAGTCCTATGACTTGGCAGGACATCACTTCCAAGGAATTTCAGTCCAAGAGGCCACCGGCAAGGGAAGACAGCTCTTCCTCTCGAGCTGTACAGCTATGATGAGAAGCATCCCGCTTGATTTTTGAGTGGTATTGAATCAAGCCCATTCTGCGCAGGACAGACAGCATAGAACTTCAAAGCAGCGACACAGTCAGAAAATCACTGATAGCACTGACAGGAAAAAAATGAAATTAATTACCCATAGTGTACTGAAATCACTGATGTGCACAAACCACAAGGCTACGGGTTCCTAATCTCCAGAACAGCAACAACTAAAAAACTAACGGCAGTTGCACAGTCAAAAATGGCCGGGAAAAAGCAAGCAACAAACCAACCCAGAATTTCATACAGCTATCCTAATGCACCAGGGAGCAGACAGGAAACAGGACAAGAAAAGCGGAATAGTACTGAAATTGCCCCATTTCAGACAGAGCCCCTGAAGCAGAACAAGTGCTGGACCTGTCACAAGGGGACGTGGCTGAGCAGGGACCTTCCCAGCAGCAAACAGGAGCAATCTGCAACACAGTGTTCATCGCAGAGGATGCCAGTCCAGCTCTGTCTTGAAACAGAGAAACCAAGAACGTCTTTGGTGCTAATAAAACTCTAGAACAATGGACAGGGACACCCAAAAAGCGTAAGAAATCTAGCTAGTAGGTTGGTTTTGAAGCTGAGAGGAGGGGCGGGATGCAGAGATGGGGGAAAAAAATATTTTCATTTGGAGAAAATACTTTTTTCCCTGTGCATGTTACATGGGATCACATGGTTGGTAGACTGGCAAAATTTCTGTGTAAGACTGTCACAAAGAAGATCCTTGGAGGACAGGAGAATGCATTTCTGATGGCAAAAATTGAGTCTCACACTGAACATGGAGGAACAAAGAAAAGAAAGATTAAGAAAGAAAAAAAAAACCAACAACATAGATAGCACAGATTTCTTAAACCGTGTTCTAATTTTCACGGGCAAATTTTGGGATAATCAGTCCCTAAGTGTTAAACTAAGGCTGTAGTTTGGCAAACACTTTAAGCTGGCATAAATTTGCCTTGCTGCTGAAAGAAAGTCTCACCATCTGCCAGTCCCCTGTGCCAGCACAAACATCCGAACACTGAACCAGGAGCACTTCTTTTGCCAGTTTATTTTTCAGATGGATCAGTTCCCTAAACCAGTTCACAGGATGGCCATGTAAATACTTGTGCTGGCAAAGAAGAGTGACTACTTCTCCAGCAGCGCCAGCCGAAAGTGTTCGTTGAACTACAGCCTAAGACACGGGGGTGTGGAGAAGTCCTTAGCAGTCACAGGCGGTGCTCCCCACCCTCAGACGCACTATATTCATACCACACTTCAAAGTTACAATCACCACACAGTTGCCCCTCAGACACTAGTACATCTTTGTAATTTTCTCTAGTATAACAACCTGCCTGAATCTCAACAACATCCACGTTTTCATTTTCACTGGACAAAACCAAGTCTTTTCTGTTGTGCTTCTCAGTCAAAAGTCAGATGAGCATCAGTCATATTCTATAACAAGGTCAAGCCACTCAAGTGAGTATTGGGAGACCGAGAGAGACCTAGCCACACTTCCCCAAAACTCAGTGACAAATTCAAATCCATATGGTCATCCATTAGGAACCAAATACATCAGTAAATTTGCTAGCATGAAATAAATGCAAGGTGTGATAGTGAAATAAATCTCCACTGTGATACAGAAGGATCTCTGTAACCAGGCATGCCACAAGCAAATTGAGGGGAAGTCCCCCACTTTACAGATGTTCTTCATCCCGGATCCCGCAGCCGCAGCTCTTGGGTCCTCCTATCAGAGCGGGACTCACCCGAGCTGCAGCAGAGCCCCGCTCCCGCCTCTATGCTCACTTTCCTTCTACCAGCGTTTTGCCATCATCATCACGTCCCAGCACCTGCTCGGTTGCTCAGTCCTTATTCTCTGCCTCTTATTTTCATCTGTCTTCTTATATGCTGCTCACGGTTATATTTTGAAGAGTAAGATAAAGCAGAAAGAACATTCAGAAATCTTGCTTGGGTCTCCTGTATGCTACTTTAAACAGCATCTACAAAACTCAGATTTAACATATCCTCCTCCCATGTTCCCTCTGCCGCCTCTCAGTGCTCCATGGCTGCTGACAGCTTCAGCTCTATCAGCTTATGGACTGCTCCTTAGTTACATTTCTCTTTCCTTGCTGACATTAATCCAACATGTTTGCAGGAAAGCTGCAACATAAATAAATGGCCAGAGCACAGATCCTCTTCTTTCCAGTTTATAGAAAAGCTAACAGGAAGGTATGAGAAATCCACTGACTTTTAGAGGATTATTTTCTAAAGGAGCATTTCTAACTTTGAAAGAAGCTAATTTAATAGGGAACAGTCAGAGTAGTCTGAATCCAGAGCCCTCTGGTCTTCAGAAAACTCCAGGATGCTCTAGCGCACAGCATCATATTGAAAACTGATGAGCATCCAGGGAATTATAAGCAGCAGTTAAAGTACTTACAATCAGGCAGGTCAGTTTATTTTGAGATTGGAGGCAGGGAGAGAGTAGGAGATGAACAATTATGTAATTCAACAATTTCAAGAAAAAGCAGAAAAGCAGTCTTGCACAATGTGTAGCTAACAGCAAATTTTTGTGCCACTGGCCTACTGGCAGAGACAGGAGAGCATTAAAACACAGCAATTTGAACTGTAGGTCTTCTGACAGATTACAAGGAGTGGGAACGAAGCAAAAACTAAAGGGACGTAACAGGGACTGTCAAACTGTCTATTCAATCTCCTACCAATAAAAGGCACAGAATAGGGTTAGAAGGCACTGGGTATGATGGGAGCAGAAGCAGGAACAGCTGATAGAGCAGGTGTCTGTTTATACAGTCATTAGTAAGAACCCAGTCCACACTGGGGTGTCCCAATATTACTGCAATAGCAGTAAAGGATGCAAACTTCAGATTTATATGAAGTTTTACATGATCAGCAGAGTCCACAATAGAGGAAAGAAAAGTCTAGCAAAAAAATCATAAAGCTGCCCCCCCTCCCTTAACCCCTTCTCAGCCTGTGTGTGTGGAAGGAGGAAAAACCTTCTCACCTGGGTGAGATTCAGGAGGATTTCATTCCCTGACTTTGATAAGCAGGTTTATACCTCCACTGGCTATCTAAGACAGGACAGGAAGGAAACAGAAATATGTGCACATACAAGTGTGGTAACTGATAAAAGAAGGGGCGGGGGGCAGGGAAGAGAATATTTTGGGAAGAGATGGAAGAAAAACCTAGAAAATAACAGGAAGTAGGAGAAAGACACTACAGCTTATGTATGCAAGTATGTGCCATCATCTGCTAGAGAAAAGAAGGAAGCTGAGTCTGGAAAGAAAGAGACTAAGAGAACAAAAGCAAGGAATGCAGTAAGTCAGGACTTCTGAGATGACTAAATAGTTAGCCATTCTCTTATACCTGCTGCTGTACTGTCCACACACCTCAAAGGTATCACAGAATCATTAAGGTTGGAAAAGACCTTCAAGATCATCAAGTCCAACCATCAACCCAACACCACCATGCCCACTAAACCATACCCTGAAGTGCCACAGCTACCGTTTTTTGAATACATAGGTATTTGGCTACCAAGGTAGTTGGCTAGTTTATACCTACTGGTGTATAAACCTTTCAGGCTGAAGAGTAATCTACTGCTGGTCACATCTAAGTAGAACCACATCAGTTTCAGTAGATCAGTTCTAGGTAGCCCAGTTAGTCTAGAGAAAACCCCTAACAGATTTTCAAATGTAACATCTCAGGTTTCTCACACTTAACATTTTACCTTATTTTATGTCCTTTACCTTAAGAGACCAGTGCTGGTGAATGTAAATCCGTTTAAAATAGATTCCATTAAAACAATGTATCTTTTTCCCTGATAGATACAGGCTAAGAGATGCAGGGTATACATCTCAAGACACATTTCTCCCCTTTTCATGTACTACTTCTATACACTTTGCAGAAGTGATGGCAAGTTCAATGCCAACACCACTAACAGGTATACAAGTTAAGCCTTAACGAAATTTGAAGTGATATTCTAGGTATCACCTCTTCCATTTTATATACAGCTGTTTTTCCCCAACACCAAAAACAATTAGCCTTGATCAACAGTGTCATTAAAACCTTTGATCGATAATCCATTCATTTCTCTGAAAGTATCCAGCTGCTAGGTAAAGCACACAGAATAAAACTTTAAGATTTTATAGGCATATTTAGTTAACACATTTTTGAAGACTCAGTAATAGAAAAAGGGTAGGAATTTCAGCACACTGTGGAGCAGATTTATTTATGATTCATGCCCTCTAATAGGATATGCTTGCTTACAGAGCTTGAACTAGATCTGGTAAAGGTTAAAGATTCAATAAAAGCTCCTGAGACTCCTGTGACATAATGCCAACCCTTGCACAACATTCAAAAACAAAGCCAGTTTTCTAAGAAGACACTGCAGTGAACCCAACAACAATATTTTAAATAACTGGCTGCAAGCGCTTTGGGCGTTTTGGTTGTTTTCATTTAAAGGTCTAATGAAAAAAAATAAAGTTAGGCTTAAAAAAAAACAAACCAAAACAACACATCTTTAGAACTGTTAATACAAAATCACCTTCCCCTCAAAGCTACAACACTCCACATCTGATTTCTCAGTAAATGACTTTTTGAGGAAACAATCTCCTAGACTTCACCACCACAGCCCAATTCTAGCAGGTCCCCTGTTGCATGAGGTGCCGTACCAAACTGCAATCATTTAATACTGTGCCAACCCATCACCTTGTGTGGCCAGCATTGGTAGTGGTTTAGAGGATAGGAGGATCCCCATGGGCTGGAATTCTCTTGCTGGTTCAGATGCTGGGGAATTACAAGTCTCACCAGTGATGCTGCAAGATGGTTTATTTAGCACCTTTAGTAAAATGGTACGCTAAGTTCTCCACACACCAACTATGCAAACCACAGTACTGCAACATACACACACAGGAGTAGTAAAGCTATTCTGTAAGAGTTCAGTCAAAGCATCCTCCATGCATTTTGGTCCTATTACTTTAAATGAAACCAGCAAGAATAAATATTACACGTGGATCATTCCTTTTATAAAGTCATTGCTGTGAATGCAAGTCCGACATACCCATCAAGATTTGAAAGCAGACTGTATTTGACTAAATGAATGAAGCACTTGTCACCACACAAAGTGCACTAACAGAAAAGCTCCAGAGTAACCTGTTGCAGCTATTAACAGCATCTCCACTGCACACCCATCTATACTGCCAAGAACAAAAAGTATACTGGGACTCAGTCAGCAACGCCATCAAATCTTGATTCAGAAAAAGCAGGGACAAAAAGTGAAGAAAAAATTACTTCAGATAACGAAGATGTTTCTCTTTGGTTTTTTTTTTTTTTTTACATCTTCCCTTTCCCCCTCTAAACACCCAGGAGCCCTGAAGGGATGCACAGAAGAAGTTTCCACTGACGGACTGCTCCCCCGCCACAGCCCTTCAACTCAACTTACTGTGGCATTAATGGCGGAGGAAAGGTGCCGTTCTCCATGGATGAAAAAAGAGAGAAGGTGAAAGGCACATCGCTCCTGTCCCTGCTGACTTTACGAATAGGCATTCCCCAACACTGACAAACCCCACACTTTTCAACAGATCAAACTCTCCTGCTGACTTGCCCATCTCTTGTCACCAACTGCTTCTGTTTATTCAACTCAGGGGTGAATCTGTGAGAGTGACTGCCAGTTTTCATTCTGCTCTTGCCGAAGCTGTAGGGAACCGAGCTTTCCTGCAGCACTACAAGCACCAATTTTTGCGGGGAGATAAGCAACGGACAGAAAGTGGCACTTCTGTACCACCAAGGAGAAAAACACTGCACCTTCACTGATTCAATCCCTGCACCTGTTCTGATCCCCCCAATACAGAGGAATTTCAGCAGTGACTGAAAACCAAGTGGGACTAAACAATCTTCATTGCTTTGCTGTTGCTCCACAGAAGTGTGCAGCATTAAGAGCTTTTTCTCTATCTTTCACAATTAGCAAAAGTATCAGTTACTATTTAGAAACGTTAAGATTCGGTGATCTAGGAATTGCACGCATGATTCAGGATTACAGTTCCAAAAGTCCTTTTCTAAAGCCCTGGCACGTATTATTTACAGAAGCATACCGCTGCACATAGAAACAGAAGCTGTATTCCCCTCTGCTGCACAATACTGAAACCCAGCAAAGTCATGTATATTTTTAGAGTGCAAGTTTGAAACACTGGGGCCTTGAAGAGATTTAGGACTTTCTGAAAGATAAGTTGGCTTAGAAAAGTCCAAGCTAACAGGGATCTAGGAGAAATCTAGACCATGCTGCCATTTAAAAGTTTTAGCACAGTACTGGTTCAACTAAAGGTACGTGAAGACCGCATTTCCAAAACAAAAAAAAAAAAAAAAAAAAGCAGCCCACCCACTTTTCTTTATCACGGGAGTTTCCCGTGCCCCAAACAAATCCAAGGCTGGTTTTTTGCCTTCCAGTTTCTTCCCTCCTCCCTCCCGCAGCTTCCTACCAGCTGAGATTCTGCAGCTGCAGCAACAACAGTCTGTCTGTGATAGTGCCACCACCACGGCGGGACGGTTCCTACCGATTCACTAGCTTCCTTATGTTTTCACAGAGGTAGCAAATTGTGAAGGGGCTTCCCCCCCCGCCACTGAAAAGATACTGATGAATATTCATTACTAGCCCTTTTACCAAAGGCGTGAATTTTATTTAAAGGACTGGAAGTGAATTGTAAATAAGGCTAATACAACGGGAGATTTTGACTCAGTTCTCTGGCCCCAAAGTACGGCCGAAAAGCAACGTTTTTTGAAGAAAAGAGACTCGATGATAGTAAAAAAAAAAAAAAAAATATCTCTCTCGCCAAAGCCACCCTGCTCCGCACGGATGTGACCGCTGCAGCACCGCCGCTTATAGTGCCACAGGGACACCCGTTCACCCAGGCGGGTCTCCTACCCGCATTTTTAAGAGTCCGGCATTTGGGAGACAGACCGCATCCTGAGCCAGGACTTACCAAAACTCGACCCATTCACGCGAGCCTGCCAACGCTATGCACGGAATTTTTTCGTACTAGTCAGCACGGGCTGCTGCGGGCAAGGTGCGCGGTGCTGCTCCTCCCGAGAGCGCCCGGTGCCCACGCAGGCTACGTCCCGTTTTCAGGGGCCGGTGAGTACATCGCCCCCAGTTTTTTCGGGAGACCACGAGAGAACTTGCATTTCAATACTCACGGGTAAGCTGCCAGGTCGAGCTCAACAAAAAGCAGGGATATAAATGAGATCGCTTTTTTTGGTTGGGTTTTTTTTTTGTTTTAACCC
>NW_010558224.1:0-20927 GCF_000687285.1 Phaethon lepturus | reverse complement strand
GGGGCTCTGGGTTGCTTTCGTGGCCCGTGCTGCGGTTCCTGGCGCTGCCACCTGAGTGTAGGTTACGGCCTGAGGAATGCGGAGCGGGCCCCGGAGTCCTGCCCTCGGGGTTCTGCCTGAGGAACGGCCTCTTTTGGGGCTGCTTTGTCCCCTGCTCTCGGTGTGGATGCCTGGGGGCCAGGGCCCTTCCTGGGAAGTATCTCCTTTTGGAGCAGGGAGGGGGAATTGCAACATAACAAGATGCTTCCTAAAGGCTAAATATAAGGGTTTTAAATGCTCCTTTGCTTTCTGGAGGTGTGAGATGGTTTATCTTAGTGGCATCCTTCCCTGCCCTTTTTCTGAGCTTTGCCTTTTTAACTTATAAGTAGTTTGCACCTGCTTTTTGCATGCTTTCTGGACGTTATTAAGTATTTGGGCTTTGTGCCTTTCCACTAAGGTAGATAGTTACCTTTCTTTAACAAATGCGTACACTGAGGTGCAGAAGCTAATGTTTTTTGAGGCTACAGAGTGAGGAGAAACAAGAACTAGAGGAATCTAGAAGGCCTTTCAGAGAATTCTGAGAAAAGGGTTAGTACCATAAGGAGACTTTTCGGAGGGCCTTCCCACAACAGCAACTGAAAATCTCATTCATTTCTGACTTAGTGTTTAATTTATTTTGAATTTTCCCTCTCCTTTATGTAATTAAGATTTATCTCATTTGAGTCTTAGACTAGCAATGCCTGCTGTTGGATGAAAGCTGGGGACACAAGTGCAGTAACACTGAAGCTTCATAATCATTCGGAGATCAAGAAACACCAGTCTTGTTTCTGGTTGCTTAGTTCCTAGCTGATAGCAGAAATACTTGTTAAGTAGGGTCTAGTGCTACCTTGCCCTCCGGTTCTAGTCTTCAATGTCATCTGCTTGTTTCTTAATGGGGTATTTCAGTTTGCCTTATATTGGTAACACCTCCTCACTTAGTATCACTAGAAAATTTTCATTCACATACTGCTACTTCCTGTGCTAAAAATCATCATTTAAAAACATTAAGTAGAAGTCCTAATACTGGTCTCTCAAGTTCGTACTTTTAATCCTGTATTTTCTTCTTCATTTCAGCCTCTGTTTATTTTCCTGTTGCATTTTTCCTGTAATGCTCTGGGAACTTCACTGGAATTACAGTAGAATGTAATTCAACTCTGTATCTTTTTTATGGTGTTTGGTTCTAACAGTACAGAAATTTAAGTAATTGTTTTGGGATCATTGTGCTCCACAACTTTTTGAGCTTTTCCAGAAAGGTAATAATACACCTTTGTGCTCATTCCAGTATCAGAATGTCAGCTTAACTCTCTCTTTTAAAAGAGAAGTTAAGAAAGAATGCTGTGGAAATTAATTATGCATGTCATTTGCAGGTTACACTTTTATTTTTCTCTTTTTCTGATGACATATTCTCTGTGTCATGAAAGTGTCCTTCATAGTCACTTCTTTTATTACAGAAGTGACTTGAATCAGAGGAACCAGTGTTTGAATTGGCTGCAAGTTCACTGGTAATAAAAGGAGTGTAATTGATTAGTATGATGTCACCATACTTGATTCATTATTATCATAATGACAGCTTTTTTTTTTTTGTGAGGCACTGAATGTCACTAGTTCTTATTCCACTGAATCCAGTTTAGATTCTAAGCTTTCAGCTTGATGCTTGCTGTGACAATTTTTAGGTTGTGACTATGTTGATCTGGAACTATTTAATCGGGAGCAGCCTGCTGAAGTCAAGGTTTTACAAAGGTTGACAGAAATAGGAATAGCCCAATTTATTGTTTAATGGAAACACCGGGAAATGATGGGTTACTTGTAGTCTTTCTTGGTCTTTCAAATAGACAAAGCAAATTAGTCCATTGATTGAGGTCTGATTTTAATATCACATATTTTTTTCCTCTCTTAATTTTAGCCACATATGTTGGTTGTACCTTTGGCAGAAAATACTTCTATTACTTTGCCAGCCTGTATATCCAAGATGTAAATAAAAATTTCTTTGTTATTCTTGTTATTACAAAGATAGGTCTAGTCAACACAAAATGCCTGACTCATTTCTTATTCCCTCTCTCCTTGCCCCACCCCAAAACGCAGATGAAAAGCGACTCAGAATTTTTTTTCTGAAGATAAATTGTTCTTGTCCTTACAGTGTCTTTTGTGTTTTCCGTATCTGGGAATCAGCTGTTAGGTGGCTGTTCAGTACTCCTAAATTTTTTATTTGATATGTGTTTGATAGTTACATTGTTTTAATTTAAGGATATTCAGTTTTTACAAGAATCCAATGAGTGATATTTTTTTGTCTGTGTGAGATCTGTGAAGTAATTTTATTAAAGCCTGTTTATCTTAAGTTTTGGGCCTGCTGGGTATTGCGTGCTGTGTTCCTGGCTGGGAACTGTGGCATTATGCTTGAGGTGCTCTACGAGATTTAATTAAGAAATATGGAACCTTCTGCAAAAATGCACAAAGTGCTACTTATTTGGATGCTTGCTGAAATCTAGGCAAAATATCCTTTATGTCAGGTTTCTGATGTGTGCCACTCGGGCAGCTATGCTCTAGCTGTTCATATGACTGCTTTTCTAGAAGAGCAGCAGTTCTGACAACTATGGCATACTGACCTGTTTAGTGAGAAAACATGTTTATTTTTTGGCACCCAACCCGCTGGATTTGAGTGTGGAATGGCTGTCACTACAGCGGTTCACCAGCTGCTGAAGTTGCTGTTTGTGATTCCGACTATCCAGCAGAAGGTGGCGCTTTGGGCTCGTTCTTGCAGCAGCAAGAGGCGGGTGAAAGGGCACTTCACGATGGCTAAGAGTTCAACAACTCGGTTTCTCAAGACTTGCTTCATAATGAGAACTTATAATTCTTCCTGTCATTCCATTGTGTAATAGATGCGTCTTTTAAGTGACACCCAGGGCTGGGTTTTAGAGCAGGAGACTAATTAAATCCTCTGTGCATGAAAACTGATAATATCTTCGGGAGATACGGATGAACTCAGCTGTAATAAGTAGGCGCTGTTGGAAGAGTGGAATTTTGTTCACCATGCACAGCTACCTGGATGAGACAGTCTCTAGTCCGTCACAGAAACATGGTAACAAAACCAATGAAGGTCAATGTGTGTGGGGGGGGGAATTAATGCCCATCATACGAATGGGTTGTGTAGATATTTACTTTAAACGGATTTTTTTTTTCAAAGTTAAAATCTTCAAATGTACAGCTGATGCTCAATGAGATTCAATGTAAGTGGCCTTTACCAAGTCAAGTGTCTTGAAAATACAGGGAATTTCATCTGTTGACAGAGAAAATCCAGACTTCTGCATTATCTGAATTGACCTCCTTTATTATGCTATCAAACTGTGCTTTTTAACTTGTTTCAGAATTAGCTATGATTACAGGTTCTTGTGTAATTTTATACTGGGAAATTTGATGTAATAAGAATTTCTTTTTTACTATTGGTTGTATAGTCTATTTAGCACAGTTAATACAACTCCTGCTTTTGCTTTTTATACAGTCTACTAGGACATCCTTAAGGTTAGAGCTTGGAAACCGTGTCACCCTAAGATGCGAGGGAAAACATTTATACTTGATTTACATCAAGACTGAAGAATAAATTCTCACAAACTGTGGATAGTTTCAAAAGGCAGGAGATTGCCTGTCAGAACTGAAAAAGGTTACTCAGAAATTTGTATCAGCTTTGTGACACATTTATAATAAAAATGTTATTATATTTTTTTAACTGTTCTAAGCAGAGTTCAGGAAGGGTTTGTCTGACCTGACCTTCTGGGATGTATTCTAAACAGCATGTTCAATGAACAGTTTAAACCGCATCATCACTGTGTCATTCCTCTGTGAGATGGCACAAATTGGTACAGTCTGTAAATGCTACAGTATTAATATATAGATTATACAGTATTAATATATAGATTCTTGCAAGAATCAGCTAGTCAGAGCGATAAATTGATGTGTGTATGTAGCTTCATTGGAAAGTGACTGAAATACCTATTTATATTCTGACTTTCACTCTTTTTGCATTTGTAAAAGGTTCTTAATTGCAGATACACTCCTGGCCTGTAGAGTAGGTGTATATAACCTTTGGTGTTAGTGGGAGGGCCTTTTATTGTGATTTAACTGTAGCCAGATTATCAGTACAACTTGTAGCAGTTACAAAACTGCCAAATACTTGTCCCAAAACTGCATTTGGTCTTTCCTTTGTGTTTTTTCTAAATTGCAAGACTTACATCCACAGGTAGGCAGCCAAACATTTGTTCCGTTATAATGTTGGTTTTCTTCTCCCTAATCAAAGAAAGAGTAAGATGGGAATATCTAAGACCAAAATAAGTTCACTGGGAATAAAACTTGCCCCTCCTTTTTTTTTTCTTTTTTTTTCAAGACAGCCTTATTGGGCTTGTAGTGCAGCTTGAGAAACACAAGTGTTTTAAATTTTGTGTATTGAAGTCAAAGCCGTTATCAAATAAAACTGTAGTTCATTTCCAAAATGATCATGTAATTGCATAGTTGATAAAAGTCAGCCCTTTTGCTTGCTCTTGTTTAATAACAAGAGATCAAAAGACACAATAGATGTATGTTAAAAAGGTAATCTGCTTATTCTGCAGAAGTTTGTAAAATGGATGTATTAAAAAATTCTCACTTTAGAGGTCAGGTACCATATAGTGCAGCACCAGCTCTACTAATAAAAATGGCATTAGTTCTGTGAACTGCTCTGATCTGTCCGAAATTATCTGTTCTTGCTTTTAGGGACTTTGATATAACTTCAATATGCTCTAGCTTCATGGCTTTGTTATTGGTCTACTAGTATTGTAGAATTTAGTGAACAGAAATCCTAGAACAAAATGGTGAATATTTGGAAAAAAAGAGTGCATATCATACAAGAATGAGAGGGTCTTAAACCTATTACTAATAGAGGACGTTGCTAAACTGGGGGATGTATATTTGTAAGCAAGCAGGAAGAGAGAACGTGCATCCAAGAATCCTAAAATAATTCGTTGAAGAGGTTTTTGTCCCAAATATGTTAGATTTTTAAAAATAAATGTTGAAATATTAAAAAAAAAATCTGATGCTGTGCTCATTTTTAAGAAGGGCAAGCAGGAGAGCTTCTGTAGCTGACAGGTCTTGTAAGCTTCAATAGTTTCCAGATAACGTAAAGAAAATGCATTGTAGGATTCCTTCATTATAATTCTATGCTTTAATGATGTTGTGGGTTTTTTTTGAAGACAGTTGTTATCAAACTGTTTTATTCTTTGAGATTACAGATTTAGTCAATAAAATAATCTTTGGAGAAGTAATATGCTTAGAATTCTGCACGGTGTGTGAATTTAGGATTTTTTTACACATTAAATAACATGAAATTTAACCACCTTTCTTTAGCCACCTTCTGTGGGTTAAAGAAAACCTAAGTGTTCAGGCCTGTTTCATAGCTTTTGAAGGGCACTGGTTATTCAAGAGGATGGTTTTAAAGTACATCTTCACCAGGTTTAGCAGCCTAATGCGGTTCACCATTTTTACTGACAGTATAAAATAAGCCAATGATGCGTCATTCACTAACCTGTAAGGACTGAGGATAGGGTAATCGGGGAGGTACCTGGCTTACTTGGTGAGCTGAGCTCATTCAAATGAAACTTTTTAGCATGGCAAAATGTAAAAATCTATGTCCAAGTACCTGTAGCTCATACCTGTGAAATGGGAAGATACTCTGGAAAGCAATGACACTGAAAAGTATTTGGGAGGTACGCATACAAGTGAAAGTGAGTTTCTTCCCTTAGGCTGTAGCAAAATCAGGTAACATCATCTTATGTTTAACCACAAGAAAATTGCATGGAAGCAATTTTACTTCTGTTCAAAATCAGGAAGTTGTCTCAAAGCCTGGGACACAATCCCTATTCTGACAACTTTAACCTTTAAGCTCGGTGTTCCCTTTACGTAGAATTGTAGTAGTTTACATTTGAGGAGATTTTTGGTCATCAACTCTAATCCCCTGCAGAAAGCAGAATCACCTGTAAAGCAAGATCCAACTTCAAATTTATCTGTATGCCATCTTCATTTAACAAGGTGTGGGTTTTTTGTTTTTTTTTTTTTAATTATTATTATTTTTGTTCTCTTCCCTGTCCTACCCCCCACCCCCCAACTCAGACTTGGAAGTCTGGGATGAAGAAATGCAGCATGGAGCTTCTCTGGCAAGAGTGGGTCTGTCCTGGTATAGGCTAGAAATTATAAATAGTGTAGAAAGAGGAAACTTCAGGCCATCTCTAGTTCCTCTGCATGGTACTGCTAATACTTGAATTCCTGGTATAGTTGCGTAGAGATAATATGGTACTGGAGAGAAGTAGCAGAACCATTCTTGGAATGTGAGAGGGAAGATGGACAATGAGAGGAAGGCTGGTAGGGTGTTGGGATGATATACGAATAGGTTGATAAGAGCAACACTAGCAGACAGGACTGGGATCTCCTGGATCTCAGTAGATGGTCCCTGTAATGGAGGGAGTACTGCAAAGAAGGATAGTAGAGCTGTAGTGGGAAGGGCATGCTGATGCTACCAGTTCAGCTTTCTCTTAATTTTAGCAGCAGGTAGGGTTTGGCTACACTTGTCCTGGTTAGATACTTCCAGAGTGTTTCTGATTTCAGTAACCTCTTTGCAATTCTCCTGGCCACACTGACGTTTTCTTCAGAAGGGATGTTAAAATGGTGGGAGCGGGGCGGGTGGAGGGGGGTGAGAAGTACAGAAGGTGCAGAAATGTTTAAACACCTCAAAGATTTACAGAATGCTGTTAGACCATGGGACTAGAGGGACCCAAGCAGTTGGGATGAGGACTCTGCAAGGTGTGGAGAGCAGTAGGCAGTAGGGAGTGGACGTCTGATGATTGTGGAGAACAGCTGCCATCATCTGTTATCCTTCTTTTGGGGTACTGTGGGGTTCTCAGTAAGGTCAATATGAAGTAGTGATTATGTTGAACCAGGTAACTCTGCTGTGTATATCTGCTATTAGGAAGTTCTCAATGTAGGATTTTTCTGAGAAACAGTTGTCAGAACTAGCTAGCAGAGGCTGGGCTGTGGGGACCATCGAATTGGCAGCTTTCTGTTCTTGGTGGACTTGGTGAAATTTACGTTTGGCTTTTCTGACAGGAACTCTTTTCATACTTGTTCTGACCCGGGTATTACAGCAGCAAAAGTGGCAATCTGACACTGGTCCCAGTAGTTCCGGGGGTGATTACTGGCAGAGACATTAACTTTTTTTTTTTTTCCCCCCGGATAGTGTAAATCTTCTAAGTTCAAGACAGATATGTGAGTGGACAAGTGGGAACACTGTGAATAAACATTAAAAGAGTACAAACCTGCAGGAGGCAGAAGAATTGTTTAGTATAAACTGGAGTCTGACAGGTGATAGGAAATTAAGAATGTTATGAAAAAAGCAGAACAAAGCTTCCTAGTGAGGTGCATTAGTGTGGACAGCGATCTTGTTGGGGCAAAAATAGGTATTTCGTGCTGTGAAGTGACACTTGAAATGCACTGAAAAATGGGATGTTAAGATTTGCAGTCTTTGGGCAGAATGGAAGGGGTGGGTTTTAATATGATTTTCCCATCTTCAATTTGTGATATTTTTTCCCCCCTCATTATTTCTTCATGTATATACCGATTGCTAATCTTGTAAATCATATATGCTGTATAACAAAACCAGGGAGCCAGTTATTAATTATGGGGAATTGACTGCAGGGTATCTCATGTAACAAAGTTGCATTATAGTCCACAGTCATAGCACTGACCAGTAAAATCTAAAATGTCTGTTGTCCAGAGAGTGTGCTAACATGAGTGATGGAGCACAGAATATGATCTTTTCTCCTGGCTGTTTGATGCAGTGCTATCTACCCTTTGCCCTTAGGCAACAAATGGTGATAGAATACACTGCAGGGGAAGTTTATAACAGCCCTGACTGAAAACAGATGTGTCTTCATGACAAACATGATAGAATAATATCATTCATTGTTACACTTCTTTACTCTTTTTCATCAGAATTTAAATGACAGGTACAGTGCAGATAGTCCTGGAAAGCACGTAGTCCTTGACCACAGAATTACAGCCTGCATAGCAAGGCAGCAAGCTTTCATACCTCACGTGTGTATCTGTGTTTTGTGTTACAGGGATTACCTTTGTGCCCAAGCAGAGAACTTGGGGCTCTGACAGCCAATGGGTTTAATGTGGCTGTGGTAAAATCTGCTCTGCCCCCTTGAGACACGCTATTGGTGGTAGACCAAGCAGCTGGATTTCATACTGCAAAAGGTGAGTTGTGCGTGCGTGTTCTTTTCTGCTTGTCTGCTCTGCAGGGGCGAAATGAGTAGTTGAGGGACAGTACATTCTTAAGCTGTCATTGGGCAAAAATCTTGAAATGCAATCTTAAAAATGTCCAAACATCTCTATTTTCCTTTGCCACATTGCTCAGACTGCGGTTTCGTGATCCTTTTTCATCCACTCCAGGCCGCTTTATCCTTATGCCTCTGTTTGTGCTGGTGGTAGCGATTTTGTAGTCCTAGAATCAATTGGATTGGGAAACTGGTCTGGCTTTAAACAAATTTTGGGTGGAAGAGTGCTTCAGCTTTCAGATGAATCGCCTTGTCCATCTTGTGGGGAGACCATAGGACGGCTCATTTGGATGGCAGGCTACAAGAGTGTATAGGAAGTATGGGACTGTTCTTTGGAGCAGCAGTTTGAGCTTAGTTTGCATTCAAGCTGTTCGGAATCCCTGTTTTTCATGTGCTAGTGAGAAGGCAATGCTAGCTGTGAAGAGAGTTTGGTAGTGTGGACGTCTCTGTCATGGGGGCTTATGGACTAAAAGAGGTACCAGATGGCAGTCAAGCTGAAACAGCTCCCTGCTGGACTTGATCCAGTGGTTTGATATGAAAAATTGTATTTTTTCCTCCTGAGCTTATTATTTGTAAAGACCTGTATAAGAACTGCAGAAATGTATGTGCTCTTGTATCCCGATCACATCAGGTTATTTTAATTTTATTTGAAAGCACTGGTGCTATAATGCTTGTTTGCTATTGACATTTTGAGCATCTGGTCCAATCACCATTAGGGCCTGGTTTTGTTAAGGTTACTCATTTTATGATTAATGTATTTTATGTTTAAGGTAGTCTTTCTACTAATAAGTATTTCTTAGTATCGCTAGAATCCTACAGGCCTTTGCATGTTGCTACAACAATCCTTCTGATTTGTCCTTTTCATCCATTATCCCACACCGCTAGCTTCATGCAACCAAAAAGTATTCCTGCTCCAAAGGAAGTACTGAATTTTCTTGTGTGGAATGCACTGTAGTAAAATGAAAAAAGTGTCTTAATGTAATGGAGTACTGACAGTTTTTCTGTTGGTGCTGCTATGTAAAGGGTGGTGCTGGAACAGCAATGTCAGAACAGGGAGTGGCAGCTATGAGTTTACAGTAAATTGTCTTTTTTGGAAGTAAGGAGATACAAAACCATCTTGTGACCCAGAAGCTACTGTGAGAGGGTTAGAACTATTGTATTCTTTGTTTGCATTATGTGCAGAATTGAGACGGGGAATGTTTCAAGGCTGAATAATGTGTTAAGGTGCAGTTCGGAAAGCTTCTTTAACTTTCAGCAGTAATAACAGATAATGCTTCATTGGCATCTGAAATAATTTCTTCTCTGATTCACAGCAGGTAGCTGTTCTTCTTTCGGTACTCTTTATCACCTGCTTTCCTGATTCAGAACTGAATTCCAGGAAATCTGCCTGTGACTCAAGTAATACAGCATTATGACATCAGAGTAGGCTTTTGTGTGTTGTCAGTAATGTCTTTTTTTTCCTCTCTCTTGCTCAGATCTGAATTGCTGACTTGGAAAGTTAATTGAGATAAAGTGACACAAAATGCCTCTGAGGACCCTGGAGTCATGCATCAGAAGTGTTTACTGTGCCTGAATAATTTCTTTATCTGAGAAATCCATTGACTCATGCCATATATTTTCTGTTCTGAAGAGATTTTATTTAATTGTAGCTTCCGATGAGCTTGCGTGTAGTATCAGCTATGCATGCATACCTAGCTCAAGTCCTCTGAGGAAACCAGCATGCAACATTTGCCTAGCATGTTGCCCACTAAACCCCCTAGATACCACAGTGAAATTGTAAAGAACCATGCAGGTTCTTAAGGATTCTGTTGTTCAAGACCCTTCAGATTGTTGCTAAACTGCAGTTCCTGACTTAATGGAGAATAGACTTTTGCCCTTTTCAAGAGACCAAGACAATTGTTTTAACCAGTCTTCAAAAATTATGGTTAGGCTGAATTGTAAGAACTGTATTAGTTTGATTGGATTGCATTTAGTGTGCTGCTGTGCATCCTAGAAGTCATTGAGGAGAAGAGAGACTGGAGACAATACATTGAGTGGTGGTCTTCATCTTGCAGGTGAGCAGGAGGAATCTGTGACTGATGAGCAGCCCGATCAGTACTGAGATACTGCAGCCTGTGGTTCCACTGGCACTGCCATCTGACATGAGTCTGTGCTGTATGCTGCAAAGGTTACTCTGATACCTTCCATCCTTGTTTTGATGCTAATGATTGTACACCTAGATGGTCATGAAAGAACTAATTGGGATGAAAATCCATTCCTGTTTTTTCATGGGGTCACTGGAGTCAACATAAGAGTGAGGGAAGTGAATGTGGGAAGGCAGAACTGCCCCTTTCATTATTGGAGACAGTTTGTGCTGGAAAAAGAAGCTATTGGTATGCAATGATTTTTTTCCTCCTCTTCCTCTAGGAACTGAGCATGGAAGTAAGATAGTGGTCAAAGCTGCTGGTAGCTTTCCTTATGCGTCAGAGCTTTGTTACTGAGCAAGTTAGTGCAGATGTCTAATGTCAGGAAACTTGAAAGTTCTTTCTGCAAATCCTTATTTATTTTTGGTCTGCCCAGGCATTTTCCCCCCACCTTTTTCACTATTCTTATTCTCCACTTGAGAAAAGAGGAGGATGTTTTATGGTGATCAGTAATCCATTACTATGTTTTAAGGCAGCAGCATTTTATACAAACTGGAGCAGTAATTTTGACCTTACAAAATAAATAAATGACCAGTACCCACAGTTCCTCCTGATTGTAAGAGGGACTTGTGGTTGCTCAGCAGTCACAAAAATCAGAATGCTTAGTAGCATTTTGTTTTGCATCTGTGTTACTGAGAGAATATATTTAATAGGAAGGATGTCATAATCTGCTTGATCTTTTTAAATAAAACACTGTGCTTTTCTAATATTCTTTCGATCCTTAGTGTTGATTAATGCTTTCTGCATACTTCATTAAGAAAAAAACAGTTCTTTAAACAGCTGCTATAAAACCAGCTTCTCTTCAGCAAAAGAATGTTGTGACTGTTTTCTGCACAACAGTTTCTGTGGGGCTAATGAAAGCATCGTGGAAAGTAGAGCTGTATGTATTAGAGAATGAAAACAAATCAGAGGTGGATAGTTGTCAAAAGGGTGTGATAGTTCCTAAGATGCTGAAGATGCTAGTACTGTGGATACCCTTGTAGAACTTGCCTTGAAAAAATAGCTTTTCTTGGCAGTTATGGACAGCTTGTGAGAGTTGTTGAGCTTCATCACTGCTCAAGAGCAGAAATCTTAACTGTAGTGTCTGAGCAAGACGATAGAAAGAAAAGACTCATCTAGGTTTGTTTTGGGTTGGTTTGTGGATTTTTAAATTTTTTTTATAGCCAGACTAAATAAAAGTTCAGCAGTTAAGAAAATGGAGAATAGTTGAGGAACTTGTGAAGTGGAACTTTTGGGATGTATGTTGTTCTTTACCCCTACAGGAAAAAAATAGAACGTGACAGGAAGAAACTTGTGTAAAACATGGTACCTTAGAAGGCTCTTTGGACTACTAGGAAAACCTTCTTGATTTGTGAAATATTTCTGGTTCAGAAAAAGTCAAATATCAGTTTGGCTTGATGAGCAAAGCAGGAGTTGTGCAAGACATGTCACAGTGTGGTATTTCAGTAGTCTGTAACTTTTTTCTAGTAGACAAGTCTCTGTAGTTGGAAGCAATAAAGCAGTGTGATCCCTCATGTGGCTCAGACACTGGACTGGAACGCAGGACATGAGTTTGGGTACTGATTCTGTGCATTGTCTTGTTTGGATTTGGGTAAGTTGCTTAATTTATGCTGTGGTTCTGGATGTGCAAAATTCACAGAATCACACAGAATGGCTGAGGTTGGAAGAGACTTTTGGAGGTCATCTGGTCCAGCCTCCCTGCTCAAGTGGGTCCACCTAGAGCCACTTTCCCAGGGCTGTGCCCTGATAGCTTTTGAATATCTCCAAGGTGGGAGACTCCACCACTTTTCGAGGCAACCTGTGCCAGTGCTTGGTCACCCTCACAGTAAGAAGTGTTTCCTGATGTTCAGAGGGAACCTCCTGTGTTTCAGTTTGTGTCAATTGCCTCTTGTCCTGTCACTGGGAACTACTGAGAAGTGTCTGGCTCCATCCTCTTTGCATCCTCCCTTCAGGTATTTGTACACATTGATAAGATCCCCGTTTGATCCTTCTTTTTTCCAGGCTAACTTCTCTTCCTCATAGGAGAGGTGCTCTAGTCCCTTCCTTATCTTTGTGGCCCTTTGTAGGACTCTCCAGTGTGTCTCTCCCATGCTGGGGAGCCCAGAATGGCTCACCGCACCCCAGGTGTGGCTTCACTAGTGCTGAGTAGAGGGGAAGGATCATCTTCCTTGATCTGCTTCAGTGCTCTTCCTAACGCAGACCAGGATACCATTAACCGCCTGTGTGGCAAGGGCACATTGTTGGCTCACGTTCAGCTTGGTGTCCACCAGGACCCCCAGGTCCTTTTCTGCAAAGCATCTTTACAGCTGGGTGGCCCCCAGCATATATTGGTGCGTGTATTGAGAAAGTAATTTTCTTTGTGCTTCGTAGGCCTGGTGTTAGCATGAAATTAAAAATGTCTTTTAGGAGGTTAGGTTCTACTGTGGTGGTGACAAAATGAATTTTAATTCACTTTCCAGTATAGTTGTGATGACTGCTCAAATTTCACCAGTTCTTTTTGGAACTTAATGATTTATAAGCCTTGCTTAAGTGAAGAATTTCTAAGAATATTGTGAATACCCAAGTAAACAGCAATGCTAGATTACAGGGCTTTTATCACCTGTGCTATTTAGGTTAAAATACCTAGCTTGTTAACTGAGCTCTACCGATGCGCATGGAAGATAAAGTAGTGCACATGTAGACTTCTACATGTTGATGAATTGCTGCAAAAGTGGTTTCTGCTGTCACTGGTTCTGATACAAATGCAAAATTTATTTCCTTGATGTAACAGTGTATCATATTAGACATCCTGAGGAAAACAAAGTTAAATATTACTAAAGTATGTTCTGCACATAATTGACTTTATTTTCTTTAATTGAGAGTGATGCTGTTCTGAAACAGAATTTAGTACATCTAAATTATCTGGTGCTAGCTGCATTATGATGGATTAGAAAGTCTGAGAAACCCAATAGTGACTTCTATGACATAGCTTGTTTCTAGTTAATTTTCCACAGGTCAACAGAAATTGGGGTACTAAGGACCTTCAGTTTAACTGGTGGTTTAACTTCAGCACTCATATATTATTGAGTATTAGCTTGAGCCATTGAAGTACTTAGTTTAATAATTTCTGTAATCCATGCTTTTAAACTTTTTCTGAAAGAGTTTTGTGAATTTTGTCTGGATGCCCAGGTTGTTGAAGTATTTTAAACATGTATACAGAATATGTCTCTTCTCCTCCCTTTTAAGAGCAGGAAATAAAAAAAATCCCAAAACCCCACTATGCTAATATAATGGAGATGCAATATAAGGGAATTTGTAGGGATGTTTTTAATGAAAGTAGATTACTTTGTTTTTCTTATCATCATGAAAAGTTAGGATGACTTGTGATCATCATGGAGTGGATATTAAAATACAACACTGTAAAAATTCCTGGTAACAGTCTTGGTTCAGGAAAGGAAAATATCCCTTTATATAGCCTTACTGATAGTGGTATGTGACTTACAGCTTATCCTCATTCTGTTGTGTTAGGTGCTGACATGATCTGGGAGAACTTTTATGGCACTTGATGCCTTCTCCTCCCAGGATGCATAGTGGCATTTGGTCAGATGATTGTTAATGATTAAGTTAATAGTAATTTAAACTATTACTGCATCTCCTATGAAAGATATCCCTTCATCTCCTGAAGGATGACATTTGAACATACATTCTCCTCTCATCTGTTCTAACTAAAAGTAAAACAGGTTAGCTTAAATCACCATGGTGTTTCATTGGACTAGAAATGCGTGGCCATTTGAAGGATATTCATTTTTTTAAAATTGCTCTAACTTGTCTGAAGTAATCTTCCCATACTGCTATTACACTCTCAGAGTAGATAAATAAGAAAATTCTATATTCAAAGGCAAAGAGGAGGCTTTTCATACTCTCTGAACCAATGCTCTCTGCCTATTGAAAACTGAAACTAAATCAAATGCATGTATTCCTGCTTAGTAAATTGAATTTTTTCTAGTAGTTTCACTTCAATGTTGGTGTCCTGTCTGCCTTCAACCTCTTGGCCGCTCTAAATAAGCGAGCTAAAAGAGGTCTGTTGGTACCTAGCTCGTATAATTAATTCAGTTCTATAGACATATCAATTTAATAACAAGCAAAGAAGGACCCAGAGAGGACTGATAGATTCTAAGAGTCTGGAGTTTTCTGTGAGTGACAGGTACAATAAGCAGGGATGATTGGACTGAATCCAGTCAGTTTATAAATGGAGAAGTCAGCACTGGTAGCATGTCACAAGAGTGTAAGCACAAGATTTATTCAAGGAACATTTAATTAAACTGGAAGGTAATGGAAGATACAGTGTGTAGCTTTTCCATTACAGAAAGTACTGCGTTGCTTAGATGACTTATTACTGGGAAGAAGTAATGGCTTCATGTTTTTCCAGGGCACAGTATTGAAGTGCTATATAACATTTGAAAGCTACACAGATTACATTGGTATAACCTTCAGAATTTTTGTTATGCTGAGTTGGTTTTTGGACTGTAGATCCAAAAGCAATAAATTCTAGTGGCCCATGTGAAGAGTTTGGGGTAATATTATTTAAACAGCACATTTGACAAATACTACAAAAGTCAGTAGTGGAGCCATAGGTTATAATACGATTCCTTGTGTCAGTGTATGTTTTGTGAATTGATAGCCAGTTCTTGATAGGCATGACACTTCCTTAATATACTCTGTCATCTCATAGTATGTTGTCTGTTAAAATACTTCTACAGTTCCCTAGAAAGACTTGTCATTCTTTCCCCTCTCTCCCCTGCCCCATGTGATTTGGGTTTCCTTGATGGAGAGAACTTGGGTGAATGTGCTGCCTGTCAGCTGGAGGTTTACAATGCTGCCTATTTTTGTTGTTGGGCAGTTATGCACTTTGTATTCTACAGACATTGCATAAGGGGAAGCCGATCTTTGTAGTGCATTTTTCAGGGGCATACTTTCTAAATACAGCAGTAGCTGGGGGTTAACCGAGCAATACCTTCAAGTTTACACAGCAATAAGGTGCCATGCAGTGAGTGAATGTCAGTTTTCTTCCTAGACTAGACTGTAATTTTTTTCCAACTGAAATCTCCTTCTCCTGACAGTCACACTGTGCAGTGAGTACTGATGATCCTGTACTTTAGAAACATTTTGCTTATTTAAAGAGATGCTGTTCTGCACACTGACTTCAAAAAGTCCAATAGAAGACAGCTCTTTCTATTCTACATTACATAGTAATTCATGTATTCTCTCCAGACCTTGAATGACCCTTCATATTTTCCATTTTCCAGTATGTGGGCTTTCCTCATGAAACCTTTCTGCTGTTTTTTGACCATGAAGTCACTCTTTTCATTTACTAAGTTAACCGCACACATAAAGTTAAGGCTGGTGAAAGATGATACTTTGTGAAAGAGCATGGATTTTGGGATGAAAATCTTTTAGAAGTAAAGTTATTAAGAGTTGCATAGGGGTGGGGCAATAGTACAGATTTTTGGTAAAGTTTGGGTAGACTGCAGTATCCCAAATTTTTGAGTGCAGTGTATTAAACCAAGTGAAAGTGTCTGGTAGTTGTTCTAATCCAAAATTAGAACTTTTACCACGTGCAGATACTTACCTGTGCTGTAGTGTGAATACTTTTGCACAAGCAGTTACCAGTTTCAAGAAGGCTTTTGGTTGAAGACACTGAAAAATAGAGGCAAGTTTAGTGTCCTGTTTTAAGCATGAAAGAATGGAGACTTAGTATGAGGAGAGGAGAGGGAAGAGTTGACCTTCTTGCAGATGCATCCATTGATGTCAATTATCATCCTCTTTTTTTATGCCTAAGTGAATGTGAGAAAATAAGCTATATAATAAGGTCCTACAATAAACTCCTGGGAATGGGAAAGTTACAGGAAAAGTAGAGAGAGGCATATATTTTAATAATATAGGTCTTGAAACAACATTAAACAATAAAAAGTTAACTAAAACATTAAGGTTTAGAGAGTTCTTAGAAGGAGGGTGTTTTGAGGGGGAGGATATGAAGACTTTTCATTAATTCAGGCTGTCCTTTTTTTTAAATACTGTGACATGCAATATTTCTGGAAAGCACATCATGTTCAAATCATTTGTTATGTTCACTTACATTTATTCTTAAGTCCTGTGCAGGACTGTCTGCTGTCAAGAATCCCTTTCCTTTGTGACACTTGAGCTTCCAAAGGTACACAAAATGGAGCAAAGAGACTTTGATCTGGACAGAAGGAAAATTTCGGTCAGGGGTGCAGATTACCACTTAGTTCTAGAGCATCAGAAGGTTTTTTGATCACTTCTTTTGACAAAATGGTGGTGTGTAGGTAGCCTGCCCCAGTGGAATCTCTTACAATCGGAGCTGAAGTATCCACATCACTGAGACAGAGCACTGTACTCTAAGCTGTCCTCCTGTTGTGCAGTCATGGACAGAAGGGAGCTAGGATACCAGAACTGTGTTCATGTCTCTGTCTCCCCCAGAACTTTGAGAATTGAGTTGTAGAAACCAGACTGTCAAAACTGTTTTACCCTCTACAGTGAAAGGAGCACCTATCAGGACTCCTTTCTGAAAGGAATCTCTGCTTCTGAAACAATCAGAAGTTGACCAGGACATGGGGCACTTCTGCTTTGAATCCACTTACTATTTCTTGTGTGTAGTTAAAGTTCCTGAGTTCACTTTTATTTCTGAGGTTTGCATTCTGTAATATCTCTGATAATGTGTTTCTCAGTCTGCTATAACGTTCTATGCTGTCATGCTTACCTATCCAAACAGGAATAGTGAAAATTCCATGTTACTGCTTTTTTTCCGCCTTAGAGATACTGGTCTCCCTTAGCACGTTGTGAATGCTGTAACCACTCTTGTCAGATTATAGTGCCAGTCAGTACTAGCTGCAGTACTGCCTGTTTGTAGCTGGTTATGGAATTTAAATTTCTCTCAGAAAATATTTAAACTAAATATTCTGTGGCATTTTAGATATAGCTAATGTTTGCCTTTATTCTGTTTTGAAATGCCAAAGCCCTAGGTTGTATACTTCTGTGTAATGTGAACATGATCCTTGTTTCTTTTACTACTGTCCTCTTATAGATCTACTTGTTTCTTATTTCTTACGTAAAAAGAACTTCCTTGTTAGGTGATAAGACAGTATTGCAGTTTTATTTGGGGAATATACAGAATGGAAAGTGTTTTAAATTTTTGTCATGGAAGTGTATGCTGCTACGTGTAATATTGCCGTGTCAAATTTCATACCAGTTACAGGAGTTGTCAGCTGAAATATTTCAATATTGATTCGTATTCTCTGTGGAGGTTATAAATTCAGGGTAGAAACTGTCAGCCTAGTGCGACTGACAGGTTCTTGATTAATGAAGCCTAGGACTGAAATTGCAAAAAGGAGTGGATCTGTTGTTGCCAGTATGGAGACGCTGAGTTTTACAGGATGGAGCATCTGTGTGTAAAGATGCTTTTCAGTCAGTCTTTCTTAAGATAACTGTAAAATAGTACTATTAATACATGTTGCAAAGCCGGTGAGGTTTTAATAGGAGTAAATGTGGCTTCTCTAGACTATGGGCTGCCAATCCTGTTTTGGAAGGCTTCTACATTAATCTGACATCTTGTTTAGCACTGATAACACTAGAGAGTCCAATTAAAGTATTTCAAGAAGACAGCCCCATACAAGACTACATTGATTGTCCGCTAATGTGTATTGAATTTTAGCTAAATACAACCCCAGGTGCTGTGCTGGAAAGCAGGGGAGCTTGCTGTCCGAGCTCTTAATTCCTTTTATATCGATTTGGCTGCTAATGATATAACCTTCTACTCTAATTAACTGACATCTGCATCAGGCTGAACAAGAGGCCCTGCTTGAAGCTATCCACTTGTTTGTGTTATGAAATGTGTCCTCCTTTTATGTTCAATTTTGTCAGATTAGCTCAGTCTGTGCAAAATAGATCATCTAAAGGATTGATTTTTATTTTAAATATCTTGTAAAGCAAGTTTTTCTTTCTGCTGTCTGCCTTCCTGCTTATGTGTCCAGGGCTTATTGATGCTGGTGTGTCTGGTCAGAGCTGGTTCACTAACTGGATGCTTTTTTAATCCTTCTCAATAGATTATTTGCTCCTTTGACTGATTTGAGGCTGCCAGGAAAGGTGTAAATTAAAATAAAGATGGGGTATGATGACCTGAGGATAAACGGGTTATTTTGTATGTCTTAGGTCATGAAGCAACCATCAGATGTAAATGACTAAATCAAGCTAAAACCATTGCTAGATTGGAAGGGATGATCTTCTTATGAAACCACATTGCCAAATTTACAAACTGCCAGTTCACACATTGGGAAATTTTTATTTCGGCATCTGAAAAATAAAATGCATGTTTTTTTAGTGCAAAAATGTTTTTCTAGCACTTAATAAGTTAAAGCCACTAGTTTGCAGAAGTTCATCGCAAGCAGCTATTTTGTTTTGTGTGCTGTTGCCATGTATGTGTTTACACATTTGCTTTGGGAGAAGGTTGTGAGTCTCATTAGTAAAGATGATGTTAAGTCAGGGTTCTGTTACAGTTGTACCCCTGTGGAAGCTTCATACCCAGTGGTAGACGGTGCAGGATGCTGGTTTCTCTTGCTTTGTGAATAAAGGGTTACTGGGTTTTTTTCTTTGAATACTGTTTGAGCCACTTGTTTTTCTATGTTGCTTGTGGGGTTAGACCATATCCTAAGAAACAGAGGTATGTTTGCTTGTATTTCCAGTGTTTATTTGGTGGCTGTTCAGCCAAACTTGACAGCTGATAACTGTTTCAAGATTTCTGTGTCTGCGCACTTCTGAAGCTAGAAGCTATGAGGAGAGATGAAAATTAGTGCTGAGAGGGAAAACTCTGATATTGCTCAGTTAGCAGTTACCTTCTGCAGTCAGTGTTTGCTTATGTCACTTAATGGTCAGCACATACATAATCCTGAATGGGATTACAGCGTTTTCCATTTCTTGCCCGATGGGGATATTGTTAGGAATATAGGATTATTGGGGCTGGGGGTTGTGTGTGTGTGTATATACCCCCCCCATATATATATATACACACACATACACACACACACACTCTTACTTCAAAGATGGCAATAGATCTGTGAAAGCAGGTTTCATTAGTTCCTTTGCTTAGGGAGTGAGTTGTTTCCCATCTCATTCTAGGCGTATAATGACGAAAAATTTTCTTACTCTAATCTGTGTGTAACAAAATAATGCTAGTTCTAGTTTAGTTATGCTAAAATAGTGTTCTCATTCCAGTTTCTGCTAAGAAAATATACAGCTTTCAGTAATTTAAGTATTTATTAACAGCTATAGAATTTCTTTTTTCCTTATTGTACCATATTTTATAAGAACTAACAAATAATTTTTACATTATTTTCCTAGTGTGTATGTCAGGACATACTTAGAGAGATAAGTAGATGATGGAAGTAGTATTTTTTCTCTCCCTCAGTACTCTACAGATTCCAAGCCTTTCCCCTCCTTTCACTTTACTTCCTCTTTACTAATTACCTCCCTGCACAGTATGTATAGCCTTTCACAAAAGCTACTAGAGCAAAAATACAATCAGTACCTGAAGTTCAGTATACTGGTAATGTAAAAATAAGAAAATTCAGGTTAAGTAGGATGTAATGCATCAGTCTTGCTATTGTCTTTTCAGTTTATACAGACTGAGAATTACTGGATGTTAACAACATCTCATTCCAACTTCAGTGCTGGAAGGTTTTTTTCCCTCCAGAAAAATCTCAACAGAAGCAGAGTGGCTTGTACTTCATGAGTATCTGAGGATCTGAAGGTCATCATCTTGTCTGAGAACTGGAATTCTTTGATTAGAAAGCAGGCATTTTCCTTTCCAAGGGGAGGCTTTTTTTTTTTTTTCCCCTTGAGGTGTTAATGGAACAGTGCTTCAGTGCTGACAAAACAAATACACCATGAAATTTCTGGTTATTATTCAGTGTGGAGGGGCCAACTAGGACATTATTATACATATATATACAAATTATACTAGGAACTAAATATGTGCCTAAGTATTGGTGAAAGAGAGCAGAAGTGAATTTCCTAGACTGCTGGTTCTGTTTCACTGGCAAGTAGAGCTCAGGAAACTGTGCTTAACACCAGGCCTACACCTCTTTATTTTCTAAGTCGTCTTGATTCCTAGTTATGCTGTTAGGTATATATTGAGTAATTAATTTTACTTGAAGCAATGCAACCAGTCCTGATTTAATTCTTAATCCATCACTTTTGATTTGCTGGAGACTTGCATGTGTAATTAGTGCTGTCACCTTCCGTTAATGGAAACTCTGTACCTGTCATAGTAGCAATGATGATATTCTGCTAGGTCACAGAATCACTAAGGTTGGAAAAGACC
>NW_010558223.1:20985-33584 GCF_000687285.1 Phaethon lepturus | reverse complement strand
TTTTTTAAAAGCTCCTTTTTCTTCTCAACCTTTTCTTTGCCATATTTTATGATCCATCCCTTCATTTTCAGACAGCTTGTAGAGGGTAAATACATATTCACATATCAGGATCATGAGATTTTTAAATTCCCCTTTTTTCCCAAAGCAGATAGTAGTATTTTTTTCTGTTAGGTACCACATTTAATATTTTGGTGAGAGTGTTTGGAATGTGTGAAAATAATCTCCAGTGCCCTGTTAAAAACAGTTGTGTAAAAAAGCACCTTCCTGGTCACCTTTTTTTCCCTCCTGTGCTCCCTTTATTAATTATCAGTGTTGTTTCCTCTCTACTTCCTCTCCTGTTGAAGGGAGCAGTTTATTGTTCAGGCACAAATCTTATTACCTGTCACATTTCTGCTTTCACCTTCTCACGTCAGCTAGTGTGCGTGCCAGTAAAAAGATAAAATTTTTCCCAGAAGTGAGCTGCCTTTAGAGGTAGTTCAGGGCACCCTTATAACTCCTGCAATCTAGAAGAAGCAAAATCAAAATCACCTCTTCCTTGCAAGTACGTTTCATACATCTCCATCTTTCTTATAGCATTGGAATCATTATGTAGCAGTTGGCTCTGATACGCTTGCACAGACGCAAATTGAGTCTGACAGGACTGATGTCTCATGGACTTTGCTGTCATTTGAAATGCTGGCATGAAGATGGTAGTGATGAAAGCAGGGAGCTGGTGCCTTCAGCACTTAGCCTATAAAGATTTCCTAGGTTTGTATTTTTTGATGGCAGTAGCTGATTCAAAAGATAGTTTTATGAAAGAGATTCGTAACAGCTGTAGATTTCTAACAGTGACTCAGGTCTTTTCTTCCTTGAGTAGATTCTTTGAGCATTGCACTGTACTGTAAATGGGCTCTTTATACCACCCACAAATCTGTAAGTACAGATGGTGGAATGTGGAATTAGTATAGTGGAATGGTAGTGGAATGGTAATTAGTATAATTTTTTCTCCAACCTTTTGGTTTTTATCTTCACTGCATGGAAACCATTCACGTGTGGTAATGAAAAAGGTAGTGTCAAACTTGCCGAAGTTCATATGTTGGAGACCCTTTGAAAAGTAAAATTACAGTTCAGTGTTACTTCAGTGACAACACTGGGATATTTGGAGATATAGCTAGTATTTCCTGTGAGAGAGAGAAATATGTTTATATTACTTAATTTCTGTTACTGTTCAGGTGTGGTAAATTTGGACAAGAATGAGACACTGCTTTTTTAAGTCAGGTACTTGAGCTGCAGTGCTCCCAGTGTATCATGTTCAATTACGTATCATAATAAATGATACGGATTGAATTGGAATCTCAGTCCTTTATTCAATGCTGTATTTTTGTTTTTCTGTTAGGCATAATTTAAATATGTACAGAAAATCACAACAGGAGTTTTAACCTTTGAGAGTTGTTGAACTATGCAACATGCTAGCATTTGATGTCTACCTTTAAGAATATTTCACAAAGCAGAATTTGCTGTGTTATTCTTACTAGATGCTAGGGCAGTAGCTCCCAGTGTGCTGCTTGCAAGTGGACTTTTTATTCTGGATATTGAATCACTTCGATTCCTTTCATGCAACATGAGTATTCCAGTGATACATTATACTTACACTTCATTAACAATGACAGTTCTTGTGATTCAGAAGGTGTTATTGAATACAACAAAAGATACACGGTGTGTCAGATGCTTGATTATGGTAAAAAGGTGCACTGAGAAACATGTTGGAACAGTGCTAGCTTATAATATACCCTGAATCTTCCAGTATATATCTGTAGCGTGAAGTGAATCACGTTTCCTTTTCTTTGTCCCTTACCCTTTTGTCCTTTAAAATTGTTTTGCTTTAAATTGTGAATGATTAGAAAAAACCCAGAAAATCTCTGCCCTATTCTTGCTAACTGTATTTTTCTCTTTTTCTTGTCTATTCCACAGGCTCTGAAAATACTTCATCTGAAGTTTCAGACCGGACAGACTTGCAGTGGCTTCTAAGTTAGTGAGAACAAGGCTGCCAAAGCATGCTGGTGCCAAGCTGTCGGATGATGCACGTAGTCAGGCCAATGGTGGTGCTTCTGTGCTTGCTACTCTATGCTGATGCTGAAAGTAAGCTTCTTATTCATTTGTGCTTAGGTCTTGGTCATGGTGAACAGTTTTGTTTTCAACTGGTGGTTACTAAGGGTCTTGGAATGAGTCTGCTTCTGAGTAATTCGTAAAACACTGCAGGGTCCTCTCTAGATCACGGTTAGTATTTGGAAAGGATTATTTATGCAACTTCCTTACTATTTTTCTTCTTAATGCCCCTTTTCTTAAGCAGTCAATGGTTCCCACTCAGATAGTGGAGACCACTGCCACAAAGTTACACAGTCAAAACAAAGACCAACTTTGCTTACCAGATATTGGTCAAATCCCTCAAAGACATCTGTCATTCTTTGAATATTCTTTCTTAATTTTTGTTTAAAAAAAAAACACCGAAAGCCCCCCAATTAATATCCAGTCCAATTAAAATTCCAGGCCCTTTTGAACTGCCACAACAGCTGTTCTAATGTATTAGTTCTGACAGCTGTCTCAGAGTACAGTATCCAAACAAATCAAGCAGAACTGACAGCTTAGTGGCTGGCCTAAATGTGTGACAATTCAGGGAGGAAAGACACCTATGTTTACTTGTACTGTTGGATTTTGTTCCATTAGTTTACCTATTAAAGGGAAGATAATATCTTCTTTTTAATTAGAAAACCATTAGGTCTGCCTTGTTTGCATGTGTTCCTTCTCCCAGCTGTCCTGTGGCTTCTTGCAGAAGTAATGTGCAAATGAGAAAAGCCATTTGCTTCCCACCTGTTGACCTGCAGGTTTACTACTAGCTGACTATTACCATTCACGTTTTTTTTTCTGCTGAATTTTCCTGACTCCTGTGCAGATACATCCCCAGTCAATAACTTTGTTCCAGCTCTGACTTTTGAAGGCTTCCGTGTTTTTTCACACATCTGTGTAAAACAAAGGAGCAGTTGAAGTAGGAACACAGAAGAATAAAACCAGTGTCAGTAGGGTTGGATAGACCAGTTCTCATTAATCACATATTGAAGGGTTCCTTATCACTCTACTTATCACCTCCACTCCAGGTATAATAAATTACAACAATAAAAGAGATAGAAAATCTTCCCACTTCTGTGTGTAGTAGGACTTCCTTCTTTTAACTGTAGCTCTATGAAAGTGAAGGAAATGAAAAAAAAAAAAGGGGGGAAAAAACATACATGTTTGTTGAGTACTGACAGCTGAGATTCTTTGGCCCCTTTCCAGGTAGATAATGACCAGCTGGAATGATTATGTCTAAGGTGAAGCCAAGGACATGTTAGCACTTTAGCCAGCAAATAATTAATTGGGAAGTGGGCCCATATGTTGGATGTTTCTGCAGTTGTACTATACCACCTATTTTAAAAGTGAATTCTGTGCTTAGCAAACTTAGATTTTTAGAATCTGGCATTATCTGCTTCATATAATGGAATATCCAACCTCCTGTGGGTGAGCAGTGAATGATTTTTTGGTTTTGGTAGCCCCAATCAGCTATCAATTTGAAAAAAGGCAGTCAAACCCCGGAAACTCCTTTGTTAGTCCTGTACTTGTGAGAGAAAGGTGTAATTCCTGTCATCATATTACATTAAATGGAAGATTCTCTCTTTCATCATTCTTCTCTGTGGGGAAGGAGGATAGTTTTTTTTTGAAGGTTAGCATGGAGTTTACTTCAAAGTCAGCCGGTATCCCAGTACAGTTTTTAAGGGATTTTTCAGATTTGGTTTTCCAAAACTGCTGTGTTCTGCTTACAATTCTTTTTTATTTTAAATAAAATGAAACAAAATGGAAGTCAGCTATTAGCCTTTGCTGGCTAGAGTTAGAAGGACTTAGTGGTGATGTTGGAATCTATGGAGCATCACATGCAGAATGAGCGTTGTAAGATGCACAGAGATAATCTTTTTGTGGGGGTTACTCTAAGGGAAACCAGCCTAGCCAACATGATTCAATCTTAAAGGAAACTAACAAAGAGTAAAAATGATGTATTAATAAATATTAATATTAATAATAATTAATAGTGGATGAGTAGTGTTTTCAAAGATACGTTCTTAATAATCATATTCTTTACAGGACTAGTGTACTACCTGGACTGAGGAACAAAGCAAAGATCTCATCAAGATGACAAATCAATTACTTGGTTTTTTTCTATTCCTTTTAGACACTGGTTTATGCTATACCATCATATTATGTGATCATTAATAGCTTCATGTGGTTATGTTAATAGATAGTATGTCAGGAGTGCTGTTAAATGTAATTTGGAAACACCCCACCATAAATACCACTTACCATCTTTCACAAATGCACAAATCAGCTGAGTTTTGTGTGGAGGAACTCACATAAACTAATCCTTGATGATTTGGTATACTTGTCTTTGTAATTAGTAGGTATTGCTAGGCAGAGTTACAAGAACAGGAGGTAGCCAAACAAAAATACATTAAGTTATCTTCTTGGACAGATTTATAATGTTGTAATATCATCTATGGTTATTACTTGGTATCTGTTGTGTCTTGTTGTTATTAGCCAATAGGAGAAAGAACATCATGATATAAAAATACTTACAAATTAAAAAATTAGGAAGATTAAAAAAAAAAGTTAAAAGATTAGAAAGATTCAACTAAGAAAAAGTTGAGAAATACTGCTAGAATTTTGGAACTAAAGTATAATGGAATAATAACATTCCAGAATAGAGAATAAGCAGACAATTATGCTAAGAAGTGACAGATCAGTTATCTCTGGTTTTACTGTTTCTGTATTTTCTTAAGGAGAGAATTAACCTGGAGAATACAACTTTCTAAGAACAGAAGTGCATTTAAAAATCCTATTGACTTGTTGAGAATTTTGAAAGCTCTATTTCTGGTGGACTTTCCTGTTTTTTTGTTGTTAAGAGTTTTTGCCATGTGGGTAGTGGTACTGTGAAATGCAGTAAGTGAATGAACTCTTACATGTTGCAGATGAATATGAAATGGTCACCTGAAGTAGTCAGGTTTTTATCAAATCTGGCTAGCTCTTATTTTGTGGGAAAAGGCTTCACTTTTGACTTTACCTATATTTTCTGCTTACTACTAGTAGAAGGTGTGACTGAGAAGTTGTACAAATGCCCAAAACATAAGCCTTTTTTACAAGGTGAACTTTACAGTTAAAACTGATTTTTCAGCTTCATACATCCTTTTCTACATTCCTTTTCTTTCCAGGGAATTATAAAAAGAACTGGATTTGAAAGGAGAGGGAAAAATTTAATGAAGAGTTTGTTCACTTGCACTGACTTCATTTAAATTTCAACTAAAAGGTGCTGATACACCTAACACAAACCAAAGAGGCTTGTGATAGCTAGATGTCTATGCAATGTCTCCCATAGTCTAGTCAGATTTGATGATTTCATTCCCTTTACAATATGGTGCTGAAAACCATACAGAATATTCCTCTGTCTCCTAACCTGTGAGATCAAAGGAATAGACTATGATTGTCAAGTAATTAATATGCACAGGCTTTTAAATTGCATAAATATTTATATATGTATATACAAATGGTATACATTGTATGGTATGAGTTAAAATGTGTGCCATATATGTGTTTATATGGCTCCACGTAATATTACATTAATGCTGTAAGTTGTAAATTAATGTTTTTCTGTTTTACCAATCTAAGAGAGGAGCTCTTTGAGAGTCACACAGTAACATTATATTCTTATACATTGTACTTTGTTTATTTGGAAGATATGCTGAATTTCCATAGACATAGTTATTTTATGGGCTGGTTGAGAGGTAGCACAGGATAAGTGAGCCTTCTGGGTGCAGATGCACAGAAAGATGTGTTTTCTTCTTGCACGATTAGCTCTTCTCCTGGATTTCCTGAGGACTTGAAGAAAAGTTCCAGCTGTGCTGGAATTGTTCTGTCCTTCACTTCTGCAGATGCTGCTCCTGTTTGTAGAGCTCTTTGTAAAAGGATCCCAGACCCTACTGTTGTCCAGGGCTCTTCTTGAACTTCATCACAAACAGTTGGCAGGACTACGTTGTTTCCTTTAATGGGGAAAGGACACAGAAGGTGAGACAAAGGGACAAAGTTTTTGTCTTTTTTTCTTCTGTCATCATGCAGGGCCATGCCTTCCTTTTTTTTCATAATTTTTCTGTTGCTAGCACCAAGGCAGTGCAGAAGATAAGGTATATCCTGACATTGCCACTACATTGTATTCTTTCCAGAGTAGTTGCAAATGGGTAAGGAACTCATACTCTTCTGATCTCACTGTGAAATCACTACGAGTGGGATCCAAGTAGCAAGCCTGCTTCATGGTTTTGAAGAGTTTCCCAGTGGAAGTCCTTCATACATATTTTCTGTTTACATACTACCCTCACAGCTGAGGGAGGGAATATGAGACATCTTTGTTTCTTTCCATCATTGTGAAAGACACTAAAATGTGTTAGCATGGGCTGATAAACTCTTCTGTGGACATCTCTCTAAGGGATAAAGGATGGAAATGCCAAAAAACCTTTCCCTGGTGGACTGGATAAGTGCACCGTGCCCCTTATGTGTGTGACCAAGATTTGATTCTTACTGTCATCCCAGAAACTAAGCTTGCGCTTGACTGAGAAAAGTAAGCAAAACTGAAAGGTGGCAAAATTACCTTTGGTCTTTTACCTTTTATTGTTAGTAAAATGAATTGTTACTTCTAAGTAACACCAACTGGTGGTTCTAAGAACCTGACTGGATGCGTTCCTGTGCAACCTGCCCTGGGTGATCCTGCCTTGGCAGGAAGATTGGACCAGGTGATCTTCAGAGGTCCCTTCCTACCCCTACCATTCTGTGATTCTGTATAAAAAGTGAAAAATCTCAAGGAATTTTTTTTTTTAGTTGCCTCCATTTATGTTTGGTATTTGTAGCTTCTGTGCACACTGTGAGAGGATGTTACAGAATTAATTGAGGAAAGAAAATGTTTGTTTAGCTGCCTTGTTTGTAGAAGGACAACCCGCTACTTCACAGTGTTTATCATTGGCTGCCTTGTTCTCAGTGGTGTAGATGGCAACTGTGTTAAGGCAGTACTTCTCTACATCTGAGAAATTAGTACTATGACATTGTTTGCCATAAGAAAATTACTGTTTTTTTTAATGTTTTTTAAAAGAACTGGCAGACTAGTAACTACCTAGAAGCTTTCTGCAGGCTCAGCTGTTTGGTAACAAGGATGTATGTTTCAGAGACTGTTGGGTAACAGGTTTCTTTTCAAACCATAGGATATGGTACACTATTACGTTTTTCTGATGATGAGGTGTCAAGTTAATCACTGACCTCAGAGACATATTTAAAATACAAAATGCTTTTAAAATGGTTATTTCTGGTCTTTCCTAGTATGCAATTATCCTATCTTGAAATTCAAGAGTTTAATTTGTAATAATAGAATCAAATAATTTTCTGCAGATTTTCTACATCCTGCTTTTTAGTAATTAAATCAGTTCTTACAGCACACATCCCGTTCCTTCTTCACCCTGAGAAAGTCTGGTCACTAGTACTTCCAAATTCTCCGCTGCGTTCCTGTCATTTTGTCTGTTTAATTCTTTTCCTCCATTCTTGGTTACATAGCTTCTGCTCTGATGTTTTTCTTTTACCGCTTCTTTTGAGATGCTGTTTTAGCAGAGAAGCCACAATTCTTTCTTCATTCAGTAGAAGTGATCGCAGCTGACTGTAAAAAGGCAAATAGAAATACTAACCATAAACAATACATTTATTGTATATTGCTTCCATTCCCAATTGTTTGAAATGTGAATAATGCTTAGTTTGCTCTCTGGCTTCTGATGCATCTGTGTCAGTCATGCTGTCTAATAGAAAAGTCTTCGTGGTCTCCTCTAGACCAGAATCATGAAGGGCTAAAACTTAGTGATGACAGAACAGTGATTACTTCTGTAAACAAATGTCAGGGTGATTGAGACAAATTCTTGTTTAAATAGGATCTAAAGATAGTAGTTTAGTGTTGGTGAAATTAAACATAAGGTGGCTATTTTTCCTCTTTTTTATTTTTTTTCTCGTTCCATTCGGTTCCTTCATTTCGTTTCTTAAAGAATACTTTTCCCCCCCCCGTTAATATAATTCTTCCCCTTTACAGTTTTTTTAAGTTCTTTAACAAGCTGAAACACATTCATACAGTCCATGTTTAAATTTTTGTTTCTTAGCACTTGTCTACAAAACTAAATTAATGTAAATAGATCTTCCAAAGTAATTATCTTAGGGCAAGTAATTATATTATAGTAAGTCTTGCAACTGGACATACATGGTTTACACAAAAAAAACACCCCTATTTCAGAATAGCTTCATAAACACTGTATGCAGGCAAGCCCAACATGGAAATTACTTTATTTTTTGTATGTGCCTCTTTGGTAACTAGGAATAAATTTATCATATTAGGCTTGGATTTAAACTCTGACATCTTTAAAGAGATTATTTCAATTATGGGCAGTAGCAAGAACTGCAAAATCCAAAGATAAAATGTTTCTGTTCTTTATTGGTAAGTTTTTTCAGTAACATCTGTCTTTATGTCTTAGTGCTGATAACATCCATTTTGTGTAAGATATATCCCTTTGTTTACATTGCTGTTTCTTTTAATAATGGTGATGTAAGCAAGAGAATTTAAATATGGACTGCCTTTTCTGAAAAAAATAGCTTTCAATTTTGTTTCATATTCCTTTTTCAGGAATTTTTATATGCTTTCTACAGTTCAACCCTAGGACATTTTCCAGTTGATTTTATGAAAATTGGTATATAGTACTGCAAGAGTAATTTTATATTGCATTTATTAAACATGATATAAAAATATGTCAAGTAAATCACTCATCAGTTTTCAGAAGTTTTAGTCTTGGAGAAAAGAGGGACAGGTAGTTACAAAAAACCATCCTAGATGTGTTCATTTTGCAGCAAAATGAAGGCTTTGGAATATATGTGATAGTTGAGATAGAGAATCAGGGGAAGTGAAAACATTATGTGATCATTCCAAACATACTGACTTAGTCACAGAAACAACAGATGATGTGGACATTTGCATAAACCAAGATTTATCCAACCCCTATTTTTTAAGTCCTTACATTAAAGCAAATTTGAATAAATTAATTCCAAGAGTAGCCATAATGACCACCACATCTGTTTAACTTGCTTTAAATTATGAAGAATTAACATAAAAATTGAGAGCTGCTTGAAGAATATAGTTTTCAAATTCACATAATTTTTAAGAAGGTGTTTGGGTTATCTTAAAATCTGCCAATAACAAAACTTTTCAAATTTTAATATGAACAAAAGATTTGTGTGTATTTTGTAAAGCATAGGTTCAGAATTAAATATAGTTTACCAGGGCTTTGAACTACAGAATAAACTGAAGAACAACTGCAGAATGATTCTTCTGAACATTTTTGTTAAGTTTATCTATGCAGCTTTGAAAATTGCTTCCATGTCTGTTTCATAGCTGTTGTTAATTTAGGTAGTTGCAGGCCCCTACCTCCCAAATGCAGAGCTCTGAACAGAGCTGAGTCCCAAGCTCCAGAGTTCTGAGAAGTCTTTAAGCCCTGGCAATGTTGAGTTTGTCTGACTGTAGAGGCAGTGAAGTCTCCCCAAGTATGAAAGCCCTACATCTTTTGGACATTCTGGAGGATATATAAAAACAGAGTCAGGAAATCCGGGGTCTCTGGTCTTTCCAGACACCAAGAAATCTAGATAAGATAGCTGTATTTTAATGGCCCAGCAGAGCTGGACAAAACCACATTATTTGGATTAATGTCACTGTTAACAGAAAATGTCTCTGGAGAAACTTCAGTATGGGTAACTATCTGACTGTGTGCAATTTCCCTGCAGCATCAGTAATGACCACTGGCAGATAAAGGAATGTGGGTCATTAATATTCCCTTGTCAGAACTGGCAGGGAATTCCGATGTGAATGTGTTTGCTAGATTGCTTAAGAACATATCTACATACTTCTACTGAACATGTGTATTATAGTCTTAATATAGGAGCAATTTTTAGGGAAACAGAAAGGAGAAACAGCAATATAGAAATTTTAGGGTTTTTTTTTAGGTTATATTCACACGGCACAACAACGGCTGTGGTTATGGTATTTTCACTCCTTATCTGAGGTTTATCCCTCAGTGGCTGAAATTGAGATAAAATCTTGAGTAGCAGCATCTGTTTCAGCAGTGAATTTCTGGCAACAGCCTGAGAAAATAATAAAAATATGAAAATATGTATGAAGATAACCATTCACTTCTGTTTCCCCCTTGTCTTCCAGGAAACCACCTCCCCCAAATTACTGATGTATAGGATCTTTCTTCCTTAAATAGTGTCTGCTTGAAGTTATATTTATTCAAAATAATTAGGCGAATATTTTGTAATGTATTCCATTAAAAGTTTTGGGAATATGCACAATTTTTTATTAATTTCTGGTGGTGCAAACTAAATTATTTTGACTGCTTACTTCTAATGGTAGCAATGTGAAGAATGAAATGAAGTTAAATGAAGTTAAATCTTGACTTTAAATTGGTATAAAAGAGGTTTAAACATAAAATTGTGTATAAATTACTACTGTAGCTTTCACTGAATTATGAGACATGTAATGTCCATGTTATGAGAAAAATGAGTACAGAATTATAATATCAGTTGATGAATAAAGAGTTCCTGTTGTACAATTGAAGAGAATATATTGATAAAAGAAAATTCAAACTTGAAATCACTTCTAAAAGGTGAATACAAATATGTTGCAAATGATCAATTCAGTTTACAAGAAATTCTGGGGCATGACTGTAAACAGCACTTTGGATATGGTCTTGCTGTGCAAAGTAATAGCAAATGACAGAATTTCATAATGTATTCCACATTCTCAAGTTCCTTGCTAAAAAGAAATTTTGAGAGCCTTTTCCCAGTAAGGATGTTGTTCAGGAAGGGAGTTCAATAGAAGTTTAAAATTTATTCTACTGGCATGTAAATTCTTCAACTAAATGTTTCTATGAAATTTAGCTCGGTAGAGGTTTTTTCCTAGTTTGTGCTTAAGCTAATTTTTAAATTACTCTGTATTTTTCAAGCTCTCTGTGCTTTCCACTTCAGTAGCAGCATATGGGTGGAAGGGAGGTTCTGCTACTGCTGATTTTTTTTTTTTTTGGCACATGCAAATGTCAACATGGAAGAAACAACACGGGAAAGTGACACTAAATTTATTTTGGCAGTGATGGTTAATTATATATGGGCATTTCCAGGCGAGTTCCACCTGGGTCATTTTTTTTCCTCCAAGAATTTCACATATGCTTTAGAAAAATCTATAAAAGTAACTGTTCAGAATATTGGCAGGTGATGTCTGGATTGAAGAGAGAAATAGTAATTTGGTTTCCTGTTCTAGTGCAAAAGCACACATTTTAGCAGCAACAAATGGAAGGCCAAACAGAGAAAATGAGAAATGCGATCCAGAATAGTGAGTAGCATCTTTAACTTGTAATGATTTTGAAAATAAACTGAAAGTTTTTTCTGAAAAAGTTCTGTGTGGTAAGGTGAGGCAATAAGGTCTAACTTTGTCTTTTTGTTGAAAAGTAAGGGTAGAATGAATGGGAGTAGAAAGGCAAATTAATCCTATGTGTATGGACCTAATGAGGCTAGTAATGCAGCGTAAATCTAGTCCTGGTTTCTCATTCTAAAAAGTGTGTTGACAAAATAGAAAAAGTGCAGAAGAGAAAAACACAGATTCAGGGCTGGGAAAATGCTTTATCATCTTTAATAATGAGTTAAATTTGTTTATAAAAAAGGTTACTGAAAGCTTATGTCACGTGACATTTACATATTTTCTTGTAGAGAAGATAGAGATTGCAATAGAGTGTTTTGCTTAATGAGTTTGAGGAGAATTAAACAATTCTGGGTAACTACATTGGAACTATTGGAACAGACTGCTTAAGTGTCAGTTTATTACTATATATCTGAATATTCTCAGGTTAAGATTTGATGCATTTTATAAACAATAAACAAGATGCTAGACTCAGACAAATCCATTTGTCTTTTTTTTTAATGTAAAAGGCAGAACCAGTTTTACATCTATGAATAATTCTACCTGAGGAAATAAAGTAAAGGAGGCGATTATTGGATATGGTAAAAACCTTAGTACACGCACATCGTGCATATTAGAACACAGTCTGATATATACATATCTTAAGAACACACAACTGATTTAGGTAAGGTGCAGACAATGGCAACTAAAGTGTTCCAGAGGATGGAACAGCTCTTGTCTCTGAGAAGAGACTGAAAAAACTGAGGCTCCTCCATTTTCAAGAAGAGATGGCAGAGGTGGGTGTGGGGATTATGGCTGAGGTCTGCAAAATGGTTGGGGTAGAGGGTAAAGTCAAAGCAAAATGGACATCCACCCACCCCATAATAACAGAACTGTGGTGTTTGAGGAAGTTAGTAGAAGATTGATTAAAGCAGATGAAAGATAGAATTTGCCTCATGTTTTTGTTGAGGTGGACAGTATCTGTAGTTTCAAAGGAGAACTTAAAAAAAATAATGTACAGAACATCTGTAGA
>NW_010558223.1:12300-20954 GCF_000687285.1 Phaethon lepturus | reverse complement strand
AGGAATGCCAGCTTTAATGTTCTTAGTGAATGAAGTGAATGGCCCTCAAAAAGTGCCCAGGCTAAAGTGCTCACATAGCACCTCTCTTGACACTGCTGGAGACATGCTAGCAAGCTACACAGACTGTAGACAGTCATGTCATGAAGGTGTGCCTGCTTGCTTCTAATGGCTGAAGTTTTGCTGCACCTTGTAAGTTACAACAAATTATTATGGAATTTACTAATACATAAAAAATTAGTTGCTTTGCATTATGCTATTGAAAAGGTGTTGTTCTTATTCATAACTTTTTACAGATACCACCAATGTAGATAGAAAGAAAAAGGAAAACTGTTTTCTTTTAAACTTTTATTTCTACTCATTCCCCCTTTGTTAACTGAACGTGATTCTCTTAGATGTATCATTTTCATTCTACTTAACAGCTCAGTGCTGGTTTTTACTCATGAATTACAGACTTCTAAAAATAGTACAGTGAAATGAAGTGCTTTGGTGACTCATAAGTATGATGATGTGGATAACATGAGTACGTTAAAAATATCTTTTAGATTTACATGAAAAATGTGTGGGATTTTCCCATGGCAGAAAGTCTTTAGAAAAGTTTTCTCAGCTATACACTACTTGGCAGTAGCTCAGTACCTACACAGAGTAGGAACTCATTTGGTCTCTTAAGAAAAGCAGCTGAGTATCTGTGATAGTTCATGATTGATCTCAATTTAGATAACTGATAGGTTATATGTAGACAATTGAACAACAACTAAAGTGTGGATAAAACTGATTCTTGAATCTTTCAGGAATTTTTTGTGTATCAAGTGTGGGAGCGGAAAAAAAAAGGGAGCATTTCTTCTCATAGCTGTATAACTTAAAGGTATTGCTAAAAACTAATAAATGCATTTCCAGTGCTATTTAAATTTTCTTCTTCTTTTTTCCTTCTGAACAAATGTGAATATGTAAATGGAGTCTAGAGAGGATTTTTAACTAAACTTGTCCATGAATTTGTTTATCTGATTTTGAAATCCAGAAGTTGGAGTATGTGGATAAAATTTGTAGTTTGTATTTATATGAAAATATTAGATCTTCCAAGCCAAATTATTCTCAGATCCTGCAGTGAGATGCCCTGATTTGACTACCTTTTCAACAGCCAGAAAAATCCACTTTTTTCTGAAATGCACCAAGCATTCTTTTCTCTTCAGATGTCTAGACCACCAGTTCTGTATGGGTTCCTCTCTAATATATGCAGTTGTTTGAGTATTTATAGGTGCCTTTGTGAATAAATGTTCATTTCTGCCATTGAGCAGATCTGCCAAGTCTTTAGCATCTGATTTTTTTTTTTTTGGTAGGTTTTTGTTTTGTTTTGTTTTATTTTGTTATTTAATCTATGAATGCATGGCTTAGTGTCTTATTCTTCCCTGCAAAATACACTTTAACCTTGGGGGAAACATGCAGTAATCTTGGAGCCTGAAGATCAAGAGTTCGGATCTCTTTGATGTTAATAGATCTGTCATGTCTTTCCCGTTTACAAAGAAAGCATTTTGAAGGATAATTGAGAATAAAAAAGGCATCTCTAATGTAAGAGGACCAAATCTAAACTTCTGGATTTTAGATTTTGTGTCAAATCCGTGGCCCTTAGAATTTTCCTTATATCAACAAGACAATTTTTCTAATTACGTATTACTGTTTTCTTATTTGATGTATTACTATTTACTTCTTAGCTCTTAAACAGAATGTAATACTGCAGCTGCAAATCATCAGAACAGTTCTGCTTGAGCTATAGTTATCTTAAAGCAGAAAAGATTGCTATCTCTTGTGCATAGATCAACCTCAAAAATTATATTTGTTAGGCATCTGACTGTAGGCAAGAGAAAAGTCTCTACTGAGACTGTCAGATTCAAAGGAAGAGGGTTTCTTTTCTTAATGGTTTTCACAACCGTCACACCAGTAGCCTACACAAAGCTAACTTTTAAGAGGTAGATTAATAATCCTTATTTGTACTTCTTTACCTTAATCAGTCTATTTAGACATTACAGATAAATTTTAATAACTTTCAGATTTTGGATTGAGGAAAAGGAAGTTACAGAAGTGGGCAAGCACTCTTTGCTATTTGGGAGAATACTGCTAGGAAAATGTAAGGCAACACACAGTTTCAAGGAAAGCTGACGTCTTTGACTGTACAGTAGTAATACAGGCACTGAGAACTCAATGGTACCCAAAAGATTGATGATTTTAAAAGACTACTGCAATTTGTTTCCAAGAACTGGTTCAGAAAAATAAAAAGGTAATATTTCATACCATATGCTGAGTTATTTATACTGAAATGCTTTGAGGCTGAAGTTTTAGAAAAGTTCTATGAAAGTATTTCAGTGATGTTTATGTCTGATCACAACACTACTGTTTTATTGAAGATAAATAAAATATGCTATTACTTTTATTCTGTAAGGGAAGTTATGTTCCTTTAATACATTTCCTTTTCCTTTAGAATGCACACATGTTCCAGGAAAGATAGTTAATGTAGTAATGATTTAAAGGTGAATAAAAAAATGGAATCACAAATACCATTTAATTGTAAACAGTATTTTAAACTAATTTATATCTCATCACTGCAGCATTTATCTCTAAATGCTCCTATTATAAAAGCTTTTAAAAGGGTGTGCAAGATTTCTCTGATAATTAATGGGTTTTCCTTTTTCTGCCTGAATACCCTAAATTACACAAAGACAGCACAGTATATGGTCTAAAAATAGTGTTCATGCTCCAGTCTTTTTTTTCATCACAATCTGAGTAGTCAGCTCCAAGTTCGGCATGTTGTTTAGGGCAGCTGGTGTATTGTCCCTACACCTGTACGACTGGGTGATTATACCTCTTACAGTCTGTGGCCCAGTGTCCATCAGGCAAAGCTGGAGTTTTCTAACTGGAGATGGAGGCCACCGGGCGATGCCTTCTGCTTTGAGAAGATGTGCTTTTTGCTGTGAGGAAGTGCTCTTCTGCTGGGTGGAATGCAGAGGGATTGCTGTGCACCTGCAAACCTCAGCGACAGGTCATGCATGAACTTCACCACCCACCACTTTATGTTCTGTGGCACCAGAGAGTGACTCTCTTTCTCTGCTGTGCTGTGAACCTCCTGTGGGCCTCACTCTGTTGTTCAGCAATTCGGATTTACTGTATCCTTCTTTAACCCTTTTTGTTTCTTCATATGCATCCTTTTTCCCCTTCAGCTGTCTATTCTTTCTCTTACTAGCTTCTCCACTCCTTTCTTAATGTCAAAAGTAAGCACCAGTTTTCATAAATGTTCATGGAATCTGGGTACAGAAATGTCAACTATGCATCACAAAGTAAAAACAAAGCAGGAACAGCCATGTGGAAATGATAGGCTGAAAAATTCATCAAAGAAATTTCATTTAAGTTGCAGAAACTCATCAGAGGTCAGCAAAGTAGCATTACAACATAAAGCTTAACCAGTAGCAGCCTTGCCTTCTGCATATTCAAATGAACACTCCCTCTACTTTATTTCTGGTTTTGGATATTTAAAACTGGTTTTACTTGACCAGACTGTTTCCAAAAATGACAAAGATTCTTTCAGTGGTATCTGTTTTGTATGATCAGATGAGTAGTCAGACAGACAAGATTTACTTTCTGATGATCTTTGAGTGCTTTCAGTGAAGAAAGGGTGAGCTCTCCTTAATGACATAAAAAGAAGCCAAACTCCTAATTTTTTATCTGTCAAGACTAGAAGGACCTTTTCAAAGGGGCATGTAATTGTGCAAAAGTATTCTATTTTTTTTCTTCTGTTTTTTTTTTTTAAAAAAAAGTTATGCCTCTGGGAATAATTTTAAGAATTGACAATTTGCTAAAATTTAACATACTTTCCCAACTTGCTAGACTATGGGATTTGTAGAATTGCTAGTTCTGGCAAAGTTATTTCTTCCTTCTCTGTATACTTTTTTAAAATTATTTTTTAATGCAACCGTTGTGTTTTATTGATTGTTTTATTGATTCTGATTTTTTCTGACTGAAGTAGCACAGCCTTCACACTTCAAGTGTATAAGTACCTGTAAGAAGAATGTAGTTCTCAGCATCATATCCTAAAAATAGAAAGTTTGGATAAACATAATTGATTGTGGGCTTGCTGTTTTTCATTATCTTAATTAGTCTAATTAAATCATTAGTTGATTGGCACTGATCCCTTCCTAACAAACAGGAAAGCTTAGTACTTTCCTGCTTGATCCTCTAAGACCTGCCATTTCAGTTCTTCATGCAACTCTTCATTTGTGGTATTTGTGCTGTCAAGAGGCATGAAGTCAGTGCACAACCCTGTAGCTCTCCAACATGAACAACAGTGTGAGGGAGTTAACTAACCCATTGGTTGTACTTTTAGACAAACTGCTTCTTGATGTGTGTTGCCTCAGTGAAAAATGAAAGACGATAGCAAGCTGATGGTAGCTAATTAATGCTGGACAATTCATTACAGAAACCTGACTGGGTTTTTAGACAATTGAATTTCGTTGTTCATGGTTTTGTGGAAGGTTTTTTATGTGGATGTGTAATTCAGTAAGAGTGGTTTTGGTACAGAATGATTAATATTTTGCTTTAGTGGTACCAGGTTAGACACTCACCTGTCCATATTCAGGTTTGTAATGTTGAGTCTGCATGCCAAATGACTCAGTTCTCTGCATGACAAATTTTCAGTGACTGAAAATTTGTTTTGATTAATTTTGATTAGCTAGTACTGTATCAGCTAATACTGTATCAGCTAGTACTGATGAAATTACTGTTAAGATCATACTCATCAGCTAGAAATGAATCAAAATAGTGACCTTTTGAAAACTACATCATTGGCAATGGCTGATTTCTCAAGCTTATATGACAAAGTTCACAATTTTATTCCAAGCTAGACATCTAGGATATTAGGAAAAATTTCTTCACTGAAACGATTGGCAAGCTCTGGAACAGGCTGCCCAGTGAAGTGGTTCAGTCACCATCCCTGGAGGTATTTAAAGACGTGTAGATGTGGTTTAGTGGCGGACTTGGCAGTGTTAGGTTTATGATTGGTCTTTATGATATTAAGGGTCTTTTTCCAACCTAAATGATTCTGTGATTCTATTCTGGAAACTTCTTGTAAGTAAAGCAGTTCATAAGTTTGGAAACTTGCTTAAGTTCTGACAACCAATCCATTAATCTATGTGTGAATATTCACAATAACTTGTTTTTTCATTTTCTCAGGGATTCGTTTGCATATACTTAACACTGACATTCACCCTTGATGTTTGGGTACCTTAGGGGAGGAAAATGAAAATAGATACATTCTTACATTTGTTTCCTTAAATAAGATATTGTGCTGGTTTTGGCTGGGATAGAGTTAATTTTCTACATAGTAGCTAGTATGGGTCTATGTTTTGGATTTGTGCTGAAAACAGTGTTGATAATACAGAGATGTTTTTGTTATTGTTGAACAGCGGTAATACAGAGTCAAGATCTTTTCTGCTTCTCACACTGTCCCACCAGTGAGTAGGCTGGGGGTGCTCAAGAAGCTGTGAGGGGACACAGCTGGGACAGCTGACCCCAGCTGACCAAAGGGATATTCCGTACCATATGACGTCATGCTCAGCATACAAATCTGGGGGAAAAAAGAGGAAGGGGGACAATTGGAGTTATGGCATTTGTCTTCCCAAGTAACTGTTATGCATGATGGAGCCCTGCTTCCCTGGAGACGGCTGAACTCCTGCCTGCCGATGGGAAGCCTTGTTTTGCTTAGTGTGCATGCATGCCTTTTGCTTTCCCCATTAAACTATGTTTACCTGAACTCACAAGTTTTCTCAATTTTACTCTTCTATTTCTCTCCCTTATCCTGGAGGGAAGTGAGCAAGTGGCTGTGTGGTACTTAGTTACTAGGTGGGGTTAAACCACAATTCTAAATAGGTTAAACCACCTATTTTATCAAAACTATGCAAAAGGTGCTGTTCCACAGCACCTGGGCAGGGTAGAGAAATGGGCTGACAGGATCCTCATGAAGTTCAATAAAGGGAATTGGCAAACCCCACACCTGGGGAGGAATAACCCCTTGTATGCTGAGGGAGTAGAACAAGCTGAAAAACAGCCCGTGGGATCCTGGTGGACAAAATGTTGACTGTAAACCAGCAATTTGTCCTTCCAGCAGAGAAGGCCAAGAGCTTCCTGGGCTGAGGTGATCCCTTTACTCAGCACTGGTGAGAGATACATCCGGAGTGCTTAGTCCAGTGGCGGCTTCCCAGTACAAGAGAGACATGGATGTGTTGGAGTGAGTCCCATGAAGGGCCACAAAGGCAATGGTGAGGTGGGAACATTGTTCTCACAAAGCGAAGTTGAGAGCTGGGACTGCTTAGCCTTAAGTGAGAACTTTTCCATGTGTATATATAAAAACCTGATGGTAGGGAGTGAAGGTGTGGGAGACAGACTCTTCTCAGTGGTGCCTAGTGACAGCACAAGAGGCAGTGGGCACAAACTGAAACACATGAAACTCTGTTGAAACATAAGAATTTTTTTTATTATTATTCCTATTATTCCCAGAATGACTGAGCACATTGTCGAGAGTGTTTGCGGACTCTCCATTCTCAGAGATATTTTAAACTGAGCAAAGAATGACTCTGGGCAACCTTCTGTAGCTGACCCAGGTCTGAGCCAGGGTTGGACTAGGCACTCTCTATATGGGACTGCCAGCTTTAGTGAACCTGTGGTTCTGTGAAAATTAATACCTAAATTTCTGTATGCCTTTAATACTTTTAATGATGTATTTCAGCTGTTGACATGAAATTGTGGAAGTAAAATATTGTTAAGCCTACTAGTTTTATGGAAGTAGGCATAAGAATGTGAGATCTTATACTATTAAAAAAATGTATTTCCTTAACACAGCAAGGAATTAGAGAAAAATTGGCAGTTTTATAATAGATTAGATTTCTTTTGCATAAAAAATACCTCAATATTCACAATGGAAAGCAAACCCAAAATTTGAAAATGTTAACACAACTATATACAGTCATGACAGAAAAAGAAGTAGGAGAGATAGTTGACATACAAACTTATATTATGCCCTTTGAAATTCTACATGTTCCAGTTTTATGTCACTTACAATAAGGCAAAGAACTGCATGACTTCAGGTCTCTGTCTTGCATGTATCAATGTCATTTCAGGTGCTGTTTCACATCTGAAAGTCTGTGACCAAGAAACCTACTATTTATTTTGGCTGAAGGAATGATGTCTTTTTTCTAAATATACCTTCAGTTATCTTTATACTAAACATCTTTAAGTGTGTGGGTAAAATCCTGCACAAATTAAATCAGTTGGAAAAATCCTATCCAAATTACAGAGTCCAGGATTTACATCTTCCTCCATATTTACACTGTGTGAAACACTCTATCAGAGTTCCAAATGCAGTAAATCATTGACACACATAATTTGGTATATTTAAAATAAAAGCTATAAAAGCTAACTAGGTTGCAGTTAAAAAATAAAAGACTCTTCTTTATGTTGAGTACATTTCAGTACTAAGTTTTGACCAGGCCATTAGAACTCCATTTAATCAAAATCCCTACCATTTCAACAGTGCCTTTACTGTTTACTTTCTCAGCTATCTGTGTTGAAAACCTTTAGATTAAAAAGTTGGTATCATTTACTACTATATTAAAGTAAAATATACCATGAGTTCAATTAATAGAAATTGTGTAGTGCACATAGTTCTTTTTTAGCTGCTTGAAATTGTTATAATAGTGTAATAAAACTGTGTATTTTGTTTTAAATGAGTATATAATTTCCTACTGAATGACAGGCAAAACAAACTTTTCATTTCAAACCATGTTCATTTTCAGTCCTGAACTGCTTTTCATTAATGCTTTCTGCATTTTTTTTTTACTTCCCCGATTTTCTAATTAAGTTTTGGACAAGAGAAAAGTAATAATATTTAAGGATGGGTGACAAAACCTAATTATTTTAGTTGTACACCATTCTGAGGTAAAGACTGCTTAAAATGAGTTGAAGCAAAAATGTGAGGTTTTATTATTTATGTTTGTATGTTCATATTGCTGTTAAATTTCTATAGTTATTAGTCACAAAATACTTATTTTTTTCATCTGTTCACTGTTAGGTTGAATTGCCAATGTGATTTCAAAAATGAATGAGAGGCCTGATGGTGACTGAAACTTTATAATACAAGTCATTATCTCTCTCACTGGTTAGAAATAATAAAAGCATATCACAATACATCTTGGCCATTAACGACTGACCTCTAGTGTGCAGTGGAGCCATGTAATTGAATAATTATGTTTGTGAAGAGAGTGACTGATGATAAGAAATGGAATGTAAGTACAGCAAAATGATAAGGGAACTGCCTGATGATGGTGAAAACAGTTATAAAATGGAAAAAAATCCTGCTTTCGATCCCCCTGGGCTGACTATGCCGTAAGGAATTTAAGGGCTGGTCACAAAGAAATGTATTAATTGTGCTTTCTTTTTGATGGTGGCACAATTCCACAGGTGAAAATAATACTGTGTCATAAGAATGAAATGTTTCTTTTACATTTAGTTATTCATCAGTGAGAGTCATACACAGGTGGGAAAGAAAAAGGTAAATGTACATAGTTTGGACTAACTGAAATGACAGATTGAATAACAAAATATTTCAAAGCCTAACTATT
>NW_010558223.1:10663-12269 GCF_000687285.1 Phaethon lepturus | reverse complement strand
GTAAATAGTAATCCTGTGGTGTTCCCTACAATACAAAATCATCTTTGAGTTGGAACTTCACCAAATTTCATGGAGGTTTGTTTTCCAGCGTCATAGAATGAGTTAATGCTGACAGAGTCTTACATGATTGTGTTCTAGAATAACTGTCTCAAAGTGCACTTGAGTTGTTAAATATTTAAAGTATATGAATTCTGTCTCTTTTGAAACACATTTCTTGTATTCTAATATAAAGACATTATCTTATCGCAGTAGTAGGTAGAAATCACTAAATGAAATATATTTTCCATTGTAATACATATGCTTATTATTCATGTGTAGCCTTCTGATATCTGCTTCAGCTACTGTTTTCTATATAAAGAATAGGATTAAATGAATTATAAATGAGACATTGTGATTGAAATCTAATCCAAATGTTGAAGATACTTCAAGGAAATATCCAGCAAATAAATGCAGTGATGAAACTTGAGAAATACAGTAATATTGTAGCAAGCTTGCCTTTTAGTCACATCAAAGTATACACACTTCATATTGTTTTCAGGTTTATTCAGACATTTGATACAGCTTCTGCCATCTCTCTGCCTTTCTCCCTTGTATTTCTTTTATTTGGTTTAGGTCAAAATGTCTTACAAATAGCCTCTTCTCCCCACAAATATGGTTTAGTAACCTCCTAGTGCAGCTGTTCAGCATCTGTCTTAGAGGCACAGAGCTGTGTGGGTAGGTTTCATAAAGAAAATGAGGGATCGTTGTACAGTTTTTCTTAATTTCATTTTAATTGTTAGACATGCACTGATTGACCAATTGATTGCACGTAAAATAATTAGTGTTCCAAATTAATAAATAAATTTGTTCATAAATATTCATAAAGGGCCCAAATACTGCAAAAACATGGCAAAATAAATATTTTCAACTATATTTTAGTAAGTGAAACTTTACTAGTGTGAAATACCACATATTATTTCTATGCTATTTATCAGTAACATTTTATTTTATAGGGATACAGTAATACTAATTACAAATAATAATACAGCTGGTAGTATAAAATAGTAGAATTACAGATTAAAATGACTTCTAATAATTGCAATTATACAAGATTCTTGGTAGGCACTGTCTTTTATGGAATAGATACATGTTTATTTCACAAAATCAGTTAATATACTATCACGTCATGCAAACGCTTCTAACAGTGGCATTAGTATGACTTCTTTTGATAGCAATTCAGTTTTCACAGCCTGGAGCATACTTTTTGTGCATTCAGTCATTATTTCTCTTTTTCCACTGTGTTTGCCCCCCCCCTACATTTAACATGCTGTATCACTGTTTGAATGGTCATGTAAGTGACTTTTCTTCTTTTGCCAGGTTGAGGAGTAGTAAGTATGTCAGTGCTACAAGAGATCACAGAATGAAAAGGAGGTCAACCAGTAGTAATACCAGATGATACAAGCAGTATTTTCTTTCTGTTCTCCATCATTTGTTTTACTTCCTTGCATTTGAGATACAACAACTGTAACTGCCTTCAGTTACTCTATTTATTTCTTTCTCTGTTTCTGCCCTGTAACAGCCTTCTGGACTAGTGACAGCTGGAGAAACAACTCCAGTGGTTGGAGTT
>NW_010558223.1:0-10632 GCF_000687285.1 Phaethon lepturus | reverse complement strand
CCTACACTGATAGTGGGCATGCATTCCTTAGTTTTGTGGTTTTGGAGAACAACCCAGACTGCCATGTATTAAGAAAATTTTGCAGCCTGTGGATCAAGCTGCTGTTTCTGTTCCTTTATTTTCATCTGAGCTGCCAATCTGCTAGAATCCTTTTGGCCAAGATCCCCCTGAGAGACAGAGTAAGGTCCAGAATAGTATCTTGAAAAAGGCACTTAGCAGAGACATAACGCTTCTGTAGATTACCTGGAAAATGCTGCTTTCTCATACATAGGGTGCCAGTATCAATAGCAAATGAACATAAGCAAGCAAAAGTTTTGCTCTCTAGACACCTGTACAATAGCTCTTTGAACAGAACTATACTAAGCACAGGTTTTAACTATCCATATCTTAAAAAAAAAAAAGTTGCACATAGAGAAATCAGGATTTATTCTGTGAGTTTTATTTATTAAATTGATATAAGATTTCTAGATAAAGGAAGATAACTAATTTACTTGACTGAAATATATGTTATTTTAATTCTTCTCAAACTGTATTTTTCAATTTTTTTTTCATTATTTTTACCTTTTTTCTTATAACTTTTTTTTTGTGGTTTTTTTTTTAGTATTTGCTCCATAAATTCTTTATTTTTGTAAAATAGTCTCAGCCTTATGTTCAGTGTTTTTTTAGGTATTTTGTAATATGGAATTTCTGTAAGTTTGTTACATTTACTGCTACAATTCTGCTTTGGGGCAATTGTTTTGTTTTGGGGTATCAAAAGGGTTGGTCTTAAGCACAGGAGAAAAAAACATTCTGATGTCAACCTAGTTTTTGTGGTATTCCAATATAAAGTTTTGTTGTACATTTTCATAACGTTTTCCAGGAAGCAGTAGTCAGAAGCAGCATTAGGCTATGCTTTCAGTGTGTGGCCTCTGTATACATGCCAGGTAGCTGCAAATGGTTGATTGTATTTTGAATGAACTAGTTTGTTCTTAGATTAATATTCAAGTCTGCATCCAAGCCAGCCTTCTGTTCCACACAAATTGTGTCCTGGTGAGTTAGTTCCTTGTACCATAGCACATCAGCTAAAGAGAATGGTATCACACATAATTGCTAACAATGGTTCTTGTTTTTCACTTTACTATGCTAGGCAAACGGTTCTAGGGCCAAAGCTGCAAATAATGAAGGTATGTCATTAGGAATTGTTAGTGTACATCCAAAAGAAGAATTAGGACTTTCATTTTAAAAGTATGTAAAGGAAGTATTAGCATATGTCTTTACAAGGGTTTTCTTTATTTTAATTAATCTTTCATTCCTCATTCATAGACTCTTAGTTAAGTTTGGTTTTGGTTTTTGCCTTTTTTTCCTCTTTTTTTTTTTTTTTCCAACCAGATATAAATGTTTTTAAGTTTGCAGTGTAGACTGGATAGATAATATCTATCATATAGATGATATTAAATCTATTCTACTTCCTGCACTGTTCATGAAAGAGAACTCAAATTAAAGAAAACACTCTTCTTTTTTCTTCCAAAAGTGAATGTTTTGCTCTTGAGATGTAGAAATTTGGTGGTGTCTTGGTATGCTTAAGGTTTTGATGCAATCCGTTACATTGGAAGTTTGCAGAGTGCATTACTAGTTCAATGCCTCCCTCATGTTCAGTGTGCTTTTCTATGCTTTCGCCAAGTAGTAAAATGTTTGGGCATAGAATCACATATTTTGCTATCATTTTGCTTTAAGCCACTGTTAAAAATAGAACTATCAGTGATAGGAAACTAGTGTACCAGATTACTAAAATACACTGACCTAACCATTCATATTTACTCTGCAAGACTTACTTTTGACTTTCTTAATCTTTTTCTGCTATGTTTTGTTTTCTTTTAATACACATTTTCTGTTGATTGAAGCATTAAAAGGAGGGATTTTCTAACGATTATGAGAGGTGAGTGCCCAACTCCCATTGATTTTTGTGTGGGACTGGGAGTTTAGGAATCCAATATAGGTTGATCAAGTAACTTAAAATCACTGAAAAAATCAGTCGCTGAACATGAATTAGTACAAGGATCTGTTCTGTTTGGTTTTGTTGCTCTGGTTTGTTACGGGACACCTTTCATTTCATGTAGTTATTGAGAAGGTAGATTTTTTGGAAATGGAATCTCAAAAGGAAAGTTATAGGTTATTAATATGGCAGTGGTGAGTGTTATGCTATAGAATGGTAAAATATCCTGATTAAATGTTAGAATAAATCTCTTATATAGTGCTAAACCATTGAGCTTCATCTTGAATCAGTTTTTGAACATGACTTTTTTGATAACTCATACTGTTTCTAATTTATAGCCTACACATATTTTTGTTCAGTTCATAGCAGAAATTATTTAATCTTGTGGACACAGCCAGTTAAACATTAAAAAAGCGGGAAATGGGGGAAAAAGAAAAAAAGTTAAAAAAGGCACTTTAGAATTTTCTATATCACATTACATCTGCACAAAACACTTACCAGCATGTTTGAAGGATTAATGAAAAGAAGAGTGGCAGCCACCCAAAAGCTCATCTGCCTTTGAAAAAAAATTTTATTTAGGTAGCTCTGTCTTACAGTTCCCGATTTTCCTGATGTTGCATCTTTCCACTGGCCCCTTCCTTCTGAACCATTTTCACAAATTTATGCTTCTACTGATTCAGATGTGCTAAATCCCAAGTGAACCATTCGTATGGTTCTAGCTGAAAGATGCCCAGAAGGGTCCTAAGGGATGAACAGCTACTTGAGGCAGTAAACAGGTTATTGTTTAGAAAATGGAAAATTGGTATATTTACCAATTCTCCCAATGTAACAGATCAGGTTCAAGACCACCTGAGGAACCTAAACCTGAACCTGAACAAGTCTATGGGACCTGATGAGACGCACCCTAGAGTCCTGAGGGAATTGGCTGATGTAGTTGCCAAGCGACTCTCCATGCTATTTGGAAAGGCATGGCAGTCAGGAGAAGTGCCCAGTGACTGGAAAAGGGAAACATTGCATCCATTTTTAAAAAGGATAGCAAGAAGAGCCATGGGAACTACCAACCCATCAGCCTGACCTCTGTGCCTGGGAAGATTATGGAACAGATGCTCCTAGAAGCTATGCTAAGGCACATGGAGGGCAGGGAGGTGATTCAAGACAGCCAGCATGGCTTCACCAAGGGCGAGTCCTGCCTGACCAACCTAGTGGCCTTCTATGATGGAGTGAGTAATTAATGGACAAGGAAAGAGCTATGGATGTCACCTATCTGGACTTCTGTAAGGCCTTTGACATGGTCCCCCACAACATCCTCCTTCTCTCTAAATTGGAGAGATAAGGATTTGATGGGTGGACTGTGGGGTGGATGAGGAACTGGTTGGATGGTCACATCCAGAGGTTAGTGCTCAACAGCTCAATGTCCAGATGGAGATTGGTGATGAGAGGTGTCTTTCAGGGGTCCGTACTGGGACCAGTATTGTTTAAAATCTTCACCAATAACATGGCCAGTGGGATCGAATGCACCCTTAGTAAGTTTGCAGATGACATCAAGCTGAGTGATGCAGGTGATGTGCCTGAGGGGTGGGATGCCCATGATTCAGAGGGACCTGGGCAAGCTCGAGGAATGAACCCTTGTGAACCTCATGAGGTTCAACAAGGGCAAGTGCAGGGTCCTGCACCTGGGTCAGGGCAACTGCCAGTATCAAGACAGGCTGGGGGATGAGGGGATCGAGAGCAGCCCTGCTGAGAAGGACTTGGGGGCACTGGTGGACAAAGAGCTGGACATGAGCCAGCAATGTGAGCTCGCAGCCCAGAAGGCCAACCGTATCCTGGGCTGCATTCGAGGAAGCGTGGCTAGCAGGTGGAGGTAGGTGATTGTGCCCCTCTACTCCGCTCATGTGAGACCTCACCTGGAGTCCTGCATCCAGCTGTGGAGCCCTCAACACAGGAAAGACATGGACGTGTTGGAGTGGGTCCAGAGGAGGGCCACAGAAATGATGAGAGGGATGGAACACCTCTCCCATGAGGACAGGCTGAGAGAGTTGAGGTTGTTCAGCCTGGAGAAGAGAAGCCTCCAGGGACACCTTGTTGCAGACTTTCTGTATTTAAAGGGGGCTTCTAAGAAAGGTGAGGACAAACTTTGTAGCAGGGCCTGTTGTGATAGGACAAGGGGTCACACTTTTAAACTAAAGGAGAGTGGATTTCAACTAGATAGAAGGAAGAAATTTTTCACCATGAGGATGGTGAAACACTGGCACAGGTTTCCCAGGGAGGTGGTAGATGCCCCATCCCTGGAAACATTCCAGGTCAGGTTCGACAGGGCTCTGAGCAACCTCATGTAATTGAAGATGTCCCTGCTTATTGCAGGGGGATTGGACTAGATGGCCTTTAAAGGTCCCTTCCAACCCAAAGTTTCTATGGTTCTGTGTTTCTAAGTTGGTTTCTCTTGATACTTAGCCTTAGTTTATAACCACTTGGGCTGCGCCTTTATGCTTGTAACTGTGCTTATCAATAGCAGTTAACCTTTAATTTTTTATAGGCTAACTTAGTATGTCTTTCCTGAAACATGGCATCTGTTGTTTTTTTTTTTTAGCATGATACATGCTATCTGTATCTTTTCCATTTGGAATGCACTTTTCTTGCAGATGGATATCTGAAATCTATGTAATTTTAAAGAAATAATATTGTCAAAGACTAGGGTTTTTTTATGTCATTAGAATTATTTTTTCTCCAACTCTATGAGGAAAGTATATTCTTATTCTTTCCAGAAACTTCTTTGCCTTTGAAAGAGCTGTGTATTACTGGCTCTTCATAATAATTCCATGATTAATTACTATATATATATTTTTTTCTGCTGGATATAATAACCATCTGTTGCAGTAGTCTATGAGCACTTTACCTTGTACTTTTGACATCTGAGACTCCTCTTATTTCTGTTATTCCACTACTTTATTACAATTCCTGTGATGTATTATTCAGATCCTCCTCTATGATTGCAATACCTTCCACCATAATGGAAGGCAATCCATTATTTCTAACTTTGTATCTTCATTAGCACAGTGCATTAGCTAATTCTGTTTTTTTCAGCAAAGCAAATAATTCTTAAAATCCAAAAGCTGATCCTACAGGAATAATGTTATAAATTCCATGTAGATTTATAGTGGTTTTTTTTCAGCTCAGCTCAGGGTAGTTTGTGGTGTTTTATACCTCTTAAAATCATCCCAGTTTGTTTTGATTTTAACCATTAATTTCCCATTTCATGCATGCTTTACTGAAGAATACAGACCAGTGGTATCTCACTAGAAATAGGTTAGTTGTATCTTTTTACCTCTGTCTAAAAAATCAAGTAATTTATCAAAGAAAGATAATAGATTCATTTAGCATAGTCCGATTCTGATCAATCTCCATGGTAATTTATCCTGTTTGCATTTTTATTTGTTTCTTTGTATATTATTTATTTCAAAGCTGGGCAGTAGTTGGGCTATGTTTATGTGTATACATACAGCATGTAAACAGCATAATAATAACTTGTAATATTCTTTCTTATTTGAACTGAGAATTACCTTAAGTAAAATCCTTTACTGGTATTCAACTTCTCCTGACAATGTTGTGATAATGTGGTTTTTTTTTTTTAATATATATTATAGATAATCAGGCATTCTTTGTATCATTGGGAAAGGATATAGTGTAGAAATATCTTTACCTTATTTTATTTACTTACCTTTGTTAAATATTTTTCTCATGCCAGATGTTACAAAATAAGGCTCTTGGTCAGTAGGGAATTCATGGCATGGCTTTAAACAATGTGTTTTAATTTCTTAGCATGTAGTTTCCAGCTGAATATAACCTGTTGCCTAAATTCATATCTGAGGGGTCCTACAGAATTCAGTGGGATTAAAATGTGCTTCATGTTAAATGTCTCTTTAAATGCATCACAGAATTGTGCTTATATCTGATACAGCAGCTGGAATCCTGTGAATGATCTTTAGAATTTATTAATGCTTGTCTAGTGTGTGTAAAGATTAGTCTAGCCTCTTCATTCTTTATAATAGCATACACATGCACTCTGAAGAGATTTTAATGTCTCATTTCAGTCATGACTAGGAAAAAAGGGCCACCATTGTCCAGATCTAGATAATAATGCTGTTCAGAAAATTGAATATTTATATATAAAAAGGAAAAAATGGAATTATCTGTTTGGTTTTTATCTGGATTTTAATTTTGTAGAAATTAAACTAGCTTTACATCTCAGTAAATTCTATTGTTATGCTTAATTGTGGTGGGTTAACCTTGGCTGGCTGCCAGACGCCCACCCAGCCGCTCTGTCACTCCCCCTTCTCAGCAGAATGGGGAGAGAATATAGGATGAAAAAACTCGTGGATAGAGACAAGGGCAGGGAGATCACTGACCAATTATCATCACAAGCAAATCAGACTTGATTTGAGGAAGATTAATTTAATTTATTGCCAGTTGAAACTAGAGTAAGATAGTGAGAAACAAAGACAAAACTAAAAACATCTTCCCCCCACCCTTCTTCTTCCCAGGCTCAGCTTCACTCTCTACTCTTCCAACTCCTCCCTCTGAGTGGTGCAGGGCAGGGATGGGGAATGGGGGTTGCAGTCAGTTCACAGTGCTTCATCTCTGCCATTCCTTCCTCCTTACGCTTTGCCCTTTCTCCAGCATGGGTCTCAAAGTTCTTCACAAACTGCTCCAGCATGGGCCCTGTCCATGGGGTACAGTCCTTCAGGAAGAGACTGCTCCACACTGGGTTCCCCACAGGCCTCAGTTCCTGCCAGAAAATGTGCTCCTCAGTGTGCTCCTCTCCACAAGCTGCAGCTTCTGCCAGGAGCCTGCTTCTGCATGGGTCGCAGCTTCTTTCAGGGCACATCCACCAGCTGCGTCATGGGGATGTCCATGGGCTGCAGTGTGGGTATCTGCTCCATCCTGGTCCTCCACGGGCTGCATGGGGACAACCTGCTTCACCATGGTCTTCTTCACAGGCTACAGGGGAATCCCTGCTCCAGGCACTGGAACATGCTCAACCCCCTCCTTCTTAACTGACCTGGATGTCTGCAAGGGTATTTCTCTCTCACGTTTTCTCATGCCTTTCTTACAGCTGCTGTGCAGCATATTTTACCCTTTCTTAAATACATTATCACAGAGATACCACCAGCATCATTACAGGCTCAGCACTGTTCTGCAGTGGGTCTGTTGGAGATGGCTGGACATGGCTCTGCCTGACATGAGGGCAGCCCCTGGTTTTCTCTCACAGAAGCCACCCCTGCAACCCCTCTGTTACGAAAATGTGTCCATGTAAGCCAAATACAATGTCATCTTCCACTTTAGTTTTCATAATATCATCAAAAACTTCGTAATAGTCTAAGCCTAAAGATTCTAAGTAGAAAAAAACAGTTTACTCAGGTCTTGGAATAAAAGTATCAGAGATTTTTCATGTCCTATCTCAAGAGTAGACTTTCTAAATGTTGCTGTCTTGCACACACTCAATTTGAAGCACTGAACAATTTTCTAAGGTTTTAGAAGCAATCGTTGTTATTTGTCAATATCAAATCTTAACCTTAAGTGTAGTTTTAGTGTTGTGGTGTCACGTCTGTGCCTGAAGCTCCCTTGCTGCATGTCCCTGTATTCTGGAGAGTGAAAGGGAAATTTTTTCTCTCAAAAGAGTAAGTAACATAGCAAAGTGTTAGCTGGCTATTTGGATCATGTAAAAAATAGCTCTTACCAGAGCAGTCACCATTAAAGTGCTACCCAGTAATAATTTTATTACGTGAAAAGTTCTAATTTTCCTGTGTGCTGCATCTTGAAAAAACTTTTTCATAAGCGTTCTTGAGAATTAAGAAAGCCTTATGAGAATTTTGTTTCTTGCTTTTGCAGTTTTCATAGCACAGGCATCCTGAGAAGCCTAAAATTGTCACTACTCAAATTAGCACTTGAAGCCTATATCGAAACATAAGTAGACCAGCTGATGATATTTTTTGGGTCTAAAACTTTTGTTGGGTGACCACAAGCCATGCTAAGAGCTTGAAACAGCAACAAATATTTGGAAATTTTAAAGGAGGTAAAAAACTTGAGCTGACACTTTGAGAGATAACTGATGATATTACTATAAAATTTGAGTTTACAGACACTTTGTTGGTGGTTTGTCTAGGCTTTGCAAATGTTTTGGGTTGTGGTGAAGTGATAAGCATATCTTCTTTTAATTTCCTTTGATTTTTTTAATTTTCACAGAACCATGGAATTGTACAATGGTTTGGGTTAGAAGGCACCTTTAAAGGTCATCTAGTCCACCCTCCTGCCATGGGCAGGGACATCTTTCACTAGATCAGATTGCTCAAATCCTTGTTGAACCTGACCTTGAACACTTCCAATGATGGGGCATCCACAGATTCTCTTGGAAACCTGTTCCAGTGTCTCACCACCCCCATGGTAAAGAATTTCTTCCTTATGTCCAATTTAAATTTACCCTCTTTCAATTTAAAACCCCCCCATTGCCCCATTTCCTGTCACTACGAGCCTTGGGAAAAAGATCTCTGCTGTATTTCTTACAAGCCCCCTTTAAGTACTGAAAAGCTGCAGTAAGGTCTCACCAAACCCTGCTCTTCTCCAGGCTAAACAATCCTAACTCTGCCTTTCTTCACAGGAGAGGTGTTCTAGCCCTCTAAGCATTTTTGTGTCTCTCCTCTGGACCCACTCTAACAGGTCCATGTCTTTCTTGTACTGTGAACTCCAGGGCTGGATACAATCCTCCAGGTGGGGTCTCACGAGAGTGGAGAAGAAGGGGAGAATCACCTCTGTTGACCTGCTGGTGATGCTGCTTTTGATGCATCCCAGGATGTGATTGGCTTTCTGGGCTGCAGGTGTACATTGCCGCTCATGTCCAGGTTTTTGTCCACCAGTATGCCCAAGTTCTTCTCGGCAGGGCTGCTCTCAATCCATTCATCCCCCACTCTATACTGATACTGTTAATTGCCCAGACTCAGGTGCAGGACTTTGCACTTGGCCTAGTTGAACTTCATGGTGTCCACAGGGGCCTACTTCTCAAGCCTGTCAAGTTCCCTCTAGGTGGCATCCCTTCCCTCAAGCATATCAGCTACACCACTCAGCTTGATGTCATCTCCATACTTGCTGAGGGTGCACTCAATTCCACTATGTATGTCATTAATAAAGATATTAAATAGTACCGGTCCCACTATGGATGCTTGAGGGACACTGGTCATTACTGGCTTACACTTGGTGTCATTGACTATAACCCTTTTGATACGGACATTCAGCCAGTTCCTTGTCCATCTGTCAAACCCATATATCTCCAATTTCGTGGTAAGAATGTTGTGTGGGACCATATCAAAAGCCTTACAGAAGTCTAGGTAGATGACATGAGTTGCTCTTCCCTTGTCCCCTGATGCACTTACACCATCATATAAAGCTGCCAGATTAGTCTGGCAGCATTTGCCCTTAGTGAAGCCACGCTGACCGTCTCCAGTCACTTCCTTGACTTCCAGATGTTTCGATATGTCTTCCAGGAGGATCTGTTCTATCATCTTACTGGGCATGTAGGTGAGGCTGACTGGTCAGTAGTGCCCAGCATCCTCCTTTTTATAATTTTTAAAAATGGGCATGGTGTTTCCCTTTTTCCAGTCACTGTGGACTTCACCTGACTGCCACAGCTTTTCAAATCTGATGTAGGATGGCTTGGCAACTGTGTCAGCCAGTTCCCTCAAGACCCTGGGATGGATCTCGTTGGGTCCTGTGGATTGCTCAATACTTGTAATGAACTTTTTTCTTGTATGATTTTCTTTTTTCTAGCTTCTCAGTTAGGCCAGTTGCAATCCCTGGGAGTAATGAAATTCACTTTTTACAACCAGCCTTCATTTTCCTTGTGAAACAAAGCACATTATTAGTTTTTTAAATGAAAGATTTATTCTTTCAAAGACCTCACAAGGAAAAGACATGTTCAATCACAGCTTCTTTGTCTGTTCTGCATTCCACTCTATTTATTTTATTTCAGGCAACAATATTATTTTTTAACTTATCTTATGTATAACATGAGCTCCTTTCTTCATGATTTACAAGTTGTTTCTGTTTAAACTGACATTAAAATGTACAGTTATATGCTTTGCTATGTGTATATGTATTTTATAATTTCAGTCTCCACTGAAGTGTGCTTTTTATTTATAAAGCACAGTAACTATTTAATGTTTTACAATGACAAATCAGCTGAAGCCAAAAAATGTCCAGAAGGAATTTTTGCAGGACAGCAGGTTTGCAATTCTTACATTTTTAAGAAAAAGAGGCCCTTCACAATTTTTTGTCTCTTGTGAAAGCTGGAGCCACCTGTAATGCAAAGAAAGTCAAGTATTGCAGCTCTGTCTTTTTCTCTCTCTCCTGTGTTGTTGCTGTGTGGGTTTGTTGTTTTTTTTTTTTTTATGTCAGATATTTCCTGGTTACTGCATGAGCCTAATCTTAATAGTAACAGATGTTCTTGGAATCTAGTCAGACTATTATTTTCAAAGTGTATTTATACGTTTTACTGAATATTTATTTGTACCTACTTTAGGAAATATAATCGTGAAAAAAAACAACAGTATTTCATAGTCTAAGATTTCTCTCACGTTTAATAGCCATTTCACAGAATCACAGAATCACTAAGG